>NC_044034.1:317985171-318285171 GCF_901765095.1 Microcaecilia unicolor | reverse complement strand
GGCGCGCTCATAGTGCTGACCATTAGGGAGTTTGGTAGGAGACTTGTGCTTGGCGTGGGAGGATTGTTCTGGAGCATGAACAGAAGAGTTCCATGGTAGGCTCTGTTCCTGTGCACATGTACCTGGTAAAACCCGATGTGACGCACACATTGGTATGTTTTCTGCGGTCTAAATAAAAGTGCTTTAAGTTTTTTTTTTTTTTAAGCTTGAACACTTATATTTAGATGAAGGAAACAGACACGAATGTATGTTTTCAATTTGGGCACTTAAGGGCCTTAAAAAGGCTTCCTTCTGTTTCCAAAATCAATCAAAAAGCAAATTATACAGAAAGGGTGTTCTCAGGCTTCTCACACCGGCTCTGACCTGGCATTATTTTTTACAATGGTAAGGCAGTTTTGTTCGGGGACTCTTTTCTGAGCATTGGGGAATACAAAATGACCTCAATGGACCCTTGTCTTTTCCCAGTATGGCATTACTTATGTACTCATTTACATGAACTTGACTACATTTGCATGCTACCTGCACTAGTGCACTCATTGTTTCCCATGCTAGATCCCTCTGAACATTCTGCGCAGGTAGATGCAGGCGCTAGTATGGGTTAATGGCCTCTAGCACACGCTTTTACTTTTCAGCATTTGGCCTGAGTTGACAGGAATCCTTAACTGTTGCCTCAGAAAAGATGTACTTGCTTACAGCAAAGGCTGCAAGTGTGCAATCTTCTGTTCCCAGCGATATTCTGGCAACACCACAATGTAGCGATTCAAACACGAACTATGCTTTTGGTGTCAGACATTGTAGTAACAGTATGATTCCTGTTTCCTTAGAGGAAAAGGTGAACCAGTTTCAAGTTGCTTTGTCTAAAATGACACAAAATGACTTCCAGTTGGGCTACGGAGGAGTGAGGAAGTGGTGTCTCACTGCTCCGAAGCGCCCGTTAGAATCAGTGATTAGAGCCAGCTCCTTTTTTTCCCCAAACAAAAGTAAATTGGCTAGGGAAGAAAGCGGAGGTCGGGGCACTTGGAGAGGAAGCAGTTTCAGGTGTGGATGGCGACAAAGACGGCGAGAAAAGAGTGCCTGGAGAAGGGGCGAGGAGCGGAGGCCAAGATGGCGGACAAAAGCCAGCTGCCGTCTCCGACTCTGAGCTCACAGTGGGCAGCAGAGATCATTCAGGAGGTGTCAGAAGCTGTAGAACAGTCAGTAGACTGTAAATTTCAAAAAATCCTGGACAAGCTTGATGGTATAGAGGACCGGTATGCGACGGATCTCCGGGAGGTGCAGCAGCACGTTGGAAGTGTGGAGGATACGGTACAAAAGCTCTCGGATGAGAATCCTGCAATGCAAAAGCGTATAGCAGCCTTGGAGGAGAACCTGGAGGATATTGAAATCGCTCCCGGCGAAATAACTTAAGGTTGGTCGGTCTCCCAGAGTCCCTGGGGGAAAAGGACCTTAGGAGCTTTTTGGAAGGTTGGATTCCGGAGGCAGCAGAGCTTCCAGACCTGGTGGGGGAATTTCGTGTGGAAAGAGCGCATAGACTGGGTCCGCATCGCGCAGGAGAAAATCACCCCAGAGTGACCATATTTAAGGTGCTTAATGATGCACATAAAATAAAGATCATACAGGCTTTGCGAGGAGGCAAGCAATTGAGTTATCAGAACAGTCGTGTTCTTTGTTTCCAGGTTATTCTACAAAGGTGGCAGCAGCTCGGAGAGCGTTTGTACCCATGTGTTCCAAACTTTTATGATCTAAAAGTTCGCTTCAGCCATTTATATCCAGCGAAATTAAAAGTAATGGATCATGATAGGGTGCATTTCTTTGATCGGGTGGAGGAAGCAAAAGTTTTCATGGATAAACTGACGATCACGAGGTCGGAACCCGAGTGAGGGGCAGCATGCTGGAATAACAGTCAAGCAGGAGTATGACATCTATTGACTCAGCTATGTTGACAGAAAATTTCATCTGAAGTTACATTGGAGACAGTTGTTGGATTGAGTTCTGAGAGTTTGGGGTTCCCGCTCTGGGTTTGGAGCTTTGTTGACTCATCCTGTGATTTATCAACACGTCAGAATGGTCGGACCTGGACATTAAATGCGCTGAGTGGTGGACAGAGGGGGAAGATCGTGTTGGATAGTCTTGAAAACTGATTATCAGGCTTAATATAAGCTATGCTACAGATAGTTGGGGACAGGCGAAATTCCTGCTCCTTGCTGTCTCAGGTAATGTTCTAAACTGTGTGTGAGTGAGTGAGAGATAAATAGAAGGTTTTGGTAGTAGGGTGGTGGAGGGGGGGGGGTGGGTATGTTTGGATTAGTATGGATGGGGTTGGATGTTTGGCAGAGTAGAGTGCTGTGTGGGGGTGGGAGGGGAAGAGTGTGAGTGAGTGAGGGTGGGCTATAAATGGTTTTGGGGTGGGTGTCTTGGAGGAGTCTAGCAGGGGAGGGTAGTGGTTAGTGTTTGGAGGGAGAAGGAATATGGGAAGTGCGGAGGGTTTGTTCTGAGATATTTATGACTGTCCTCCAGGGTTGTTTGGGGAATTGTAGTGTGGGGAAGTTCCCCTTGTCTAAACTTGTACAGCGCTGCGTAACCCTGGCAGGGCTATAGAAATGCTAAGTAGTAGTAGTAGGTATGGGGGAGTGTGAGTTTTGTTTGCTACTGTGGGTATGGATGATTTCAAAGAAAGTTCAAAGGCATGGTGCAGGGAAGTTGTTGCAGGGGGATGATGAGGAGGGAAAGAGGTTTGCTGTGTACTACTGGAAAGGGCGGCTTCGAGCTCAGTTATGGAAGGGTTCCAGGAAGTTTCCGGGCTGGAAAGGGGTTTGGGAGGAGGGGAAGTGCAACGCTTGGATTGCCAGGATGTGTTATTTGGGGACTGTTAGGTCTATGGAGATTCAATTTCATTCCAGGGGGACGGAGGCTGGGACATTCCCTTGGCTTTGGGGTGGTGGATGGGCATAAAACAGGAATACATGATCAGTGAGAAAGGGTGGGAGTAGGTTGAATGTCGGGGTTAAAAATAATTACCTGAAATGTGGGGGGTATTCATTCACCCATTAAACGACAAAAATTGTTAAAAGTTTTGAGAGATAGGGGACCTCCGTTGCCTTTCTGCAGGAGACGCACCTCTCGGCAACGGAGCATTTGAAATTAAAAAAGTGGTGGGTTGGAAATCTTTTTGAGGCACCGGCAGTGGGAAGAAGGGGGGGGGGGGGGGTGTGGTGATTCTAATAAAGAAGGGATTGCATTTGGAAACCAAGAAAGTCATAGCAGACCCAGAGGGTTGGTTCATAATAGCGTCAGGAGTCTTGGAATGTCAGCCAATGTTATTGTGTAACATTTATGCTCAAGAGGGATTTTTTTAAAGGGGTGATTCGACAGATTTTGGGCTTGGGAGATGTACCGATAGTGATGGGAGGGGATATGAATGATGTCTCAGACCCGAGATTGGATCGCTCTAGCCCAACAGATTAGGAATTGGCTAGAACGGAACGAGGGGTACTTCTTTTAGGATTGGCTTTGGGGTTAATAGATGTTTGGAGAACTCAATCCATTGGAACGAGACTATACACATATCTCTAGAGTGCATGCCACAATGTCTAGAATAGATTATATGCTGATCTCACAGGAACTCTTAACGCAGGTGGAGGAGACTAGGATAGGGCCCATAATGATCTCAGACCATGCTTGGGTCGAAGTGAGGTTTGGGGGTGGTTCTGCTTCAATGAGGAGTGGTTTGCGTTTTCCACCCTTTCTCTATAGGGACAGGCATTTTCTGCCGTTTTTGGTCTCGAAATGGAAACTTTATGCAGAAGCCAATGAGCAGCATAGACCTAATCCGGTTTTATATTGGGAGGTGGCTAAAGCGGTCCTTAGAGGGGAAATTATCTCATATATTAGTTTTCGGAGAAAGGTGTGAAATAGAGAGGTGTTACATCTGGAGAGGCAGGTGACCCTCCTCCACAGACAGTTTCAATAGCTTTATCCAACAGGAGCAGTTACCTAGACATCTTAATACAGCCCAAATTATAGTCATCCAAAAGCCGGGCAAACAGGCGGACCGGCCAGAATCATATTGCCCAATTTCGTTGGAACACGGAGGTAAAGCTTTTGGCCAAGATTATGGCGAACAGACTCGCCAGAGTTCTTCCGTCTTTGGTAGTGGAGCCACAAGTGGGGTTCACCTGTGAGCGGGTAATAGCAAAAAATATGAGGAAGATACTAGCAGTATTAGAAATGGTTGGAAGGGCAGGGATTCAGGCCTTGCTAATAAGCTTTGACGCTGAAAAAGCATTTGATCGGGTGGATTGGGGATTTCTGTATGGGGTATTGGCAGCATATGGTATAGAGGGAGATTTCTTGAAAGCAGTAAGAACATTATAAGCAGACCCGCAGGTGTGTGCCAATGGAGTATTGTCAGACAGGTTCGCGATAAGCAGGGGAACAAGGCAGGGTTGCCTGTTGTCGCCATTGCTTTTCGTTTTAACTCTAGATCCTTTATTGCGGGAGATCCAATTTAATCAAGGTATAAAAGGGGTGAAAATAGGGAAACATATCTAAGTCGGCACCATTCGTGGATGATTTGTTAGTGCTTATAACGGAGCCTAAGACATCTTTGCGAAATCTTATGGAAATTTTAGCAGAATTTGGGGACTTCTCTGGGTTTCAATTGAATCTCTCAAAGTCAGAGGCAATGGCAAGTTCGGAAGATGTGAGATGATCTTGGGGAGGAGGGTACAAGGGAAGTTTTGTTACTTGGGAATACAGTTAACAATGGACACCTCCATGTTGTATAAGGTTAATATATCCAAGTTGCTTCAGGAGACGAAGGAGCAGCTGGCAATTTGGTCTGCCTTACTGGTGTCTTTTTTGGGTAGGTTGCATCTACTTAAAATGATTGTTTTTCCACGTTGGCAATATGTGTTACAAGTCTTGACTCTTTGGTTATCTAGATGAGATTTGGAAGCATTTCAAAAATTGGCGGCAAGGTTTTGTTGGGGCGGACGGAAGTCGAAAATGCGGTGGAAATTTTTGGTGGCCACCACTGGATCGGGAGGGTTGGGGCCTTTGCAGAAATTTGTGGGCAGGGTCCATCTAGCATATTGGCTTACGCTCAGTTGGCTCATTATGTGAGATCGCTGCCGAAAGAGAGTTTGTTGCCTCGTTTTGGTGTGCAGCTACGTGAACTGTTAAAAGGAGATGCTGTAGGCCAAATGTCAATTTCGTGGTTTCATAGAGAATTTTGCAAGAAGGCGCAAGCACGGGATTTGCAGATGGTTGCGGATAGGTGGAGAAAGGAGGTGGGAAGACCAGTATCTGCTAAGTTGTTATTGGCAGCCCTCAAAAGTGGTAGTAGCTTGGTGCATAGCGCCGAACTGCAGGAGTGTCATTTTAGGTCGGTACATAGGGCATATATCTCCCAAAGGCAGGCTTTTTATGTTGGGGTATCTGATACACAGTGTTGTCTTAATTGCAAAAGGGCTGAGGCTACGCTTTTTCATGGTTTGTGGCAATGTAGACAGATCTCTACATACTGGTCAGCAATCTCTCAATTTCTCCAAGATGTGTTGGGAAGAACATTTATGTTAACCTATGAGAGAGCGTTATTTAGTGCCCCTTGTTTATGGCGGATGGGCACGAGAGGAGAAAAGTTGTTCCTGGGAAAGGCTTGTGTCTTGGGGAAGAAATGTATATTTATCTATTGGACTCCGATCACCCTCCCTCCTTCTGGCATTGGAGGAATAAATTACATGAGTTAATGTTATGGGAAGCTAGGGTTGCGGGCTTGTCACCGGGAAGGCAGCGGAGGTTTCTAGCAGTATGGGAGGCGTATTTGTACAAAATCTCGCCATGGCCGCATAGTCAAGTTTTGAATAGACTTCCCTGGAGTGGGTAAATGTTGCTGTCAGGTTATTTGAGTGTTGCACTGGGGTAAGGAGGGTTGGAGTTCGGGTGGAGGGAGGGAGGTTAGGGAATGGATAGCTTAAGGGTACTCTGCTTTATACAATGTTTGTTAGGCAGGTAAAAGACACAGTAGGGGAAATGTGTATGGGCAAGGGGAGGGGGGTTAAGTTGGGGGAAGGGGAGGAAAGGGTTAAAAAGCTTTGAGGATGTTCAATATTCAATGCTTTATCTTGTTTTTCTGAGATAAATGTTTTTGGGCTGTGCAGATGGAGTTTGTTGTACTTGGTTAGGGTGGTGGACTCTGGTCCTGGGGAACTGAGGAACTGAGTTCGATTCCCACTTCAGGCACAGGCAGCTCCTTGTGACTCTGGGCAAGTCACTTAACCCTCCATTGCCCCATGTAAGCCGCATTGAGCCTGCCATGAGTGGGAAAGTGCGGGGTACAAATGTAGCAAAAAAAAAAAAAAAAAAAAAAAGACACAAAATGAGCATTCTGTTTTTGCTGAGTTAGCAAAAACAGAATTAAGGCACAGCTTTCTTCTGAAACTTTAAACTGTGATAAATTGTGAGCTCTTCTCCGAGCTCTTCAGACCAAAGCAGAGAAAAGCAAGGCGCAGTGCCCCCTCGGGTGCACGGAGCCGCCTATAATATGGTGCCGTGCCCCGATGGGCATGCGCACCGGGCCAGCGGGGTGCAAGTGAGGCGTGACGGGCACGTTCCCACCGCCCAAAGGGCACCCCGCTGAAAAGGGGGAAGAGCTACGAAGGGGTTTAAAAGCCCCTGGGTGGAGCCCGGACGGCCTCTTCAGGCGTCCGGGCACCAGCATACACCCAGCCCCCCCTCCCCAGTTTACTGCGAATTGTACTTGTATATATCTTGTCGCAGCTTTGGCGGGGTACCCAAGCCTGATGGTATAAGCTAGGCAGCTAGGATAGCTGCGCTTACGGTTGAGCTCCCTTGCTGTGCGGCGCGGAGCAATGTGTAAGACTGGTCAGTCTTTCTAGTGCGGCGGACTCGGCTGGTTAATGAGCCAAAGGCTGAATGTGGGATAATGAGCCAAAGGCTGAATGTGGGATAATGAGCCAAAGGCTGAATGTTGGATAGCGAGCAGAAGGCTGAATCCGGCTTGGGTATACCTAAGGTTTTAAGATGTGTTGTATCTAAATAAAGCTGCGACCAAGTTGTGCCATATTTAAGAAAATACCAACGTGTCGGGTGATTATTATTGTGTCAATATTGTAAATATCAGATAATCCATATGCCCGAGGGGTCTCGGCTGCCTATATTATGATTTACAACATAATGCAGGCAGTTTAAAGTTACAAGAGCAATTAAGGACAGAGCGGATTCCCTGAATCATCAGCTTCTCTGTTCAGAGAGGGAACTGAATGAACTTAAAAAGATACATCAAGCTCAGACTACTGAATTTCAAAAGGAAAATTCTGGTGCTTTAGGCATGCATCTGAATCAGGTAGTGAGAGAAAAGGATTCATCAGCTCAAGCTGCTCAGGATTATCATCAATCTTTCACTTTCCACTGCGACTGTTCCTGATGCCTTCAAACATGCCGTAGTCACACCACTCCTTGAAAAAACCTTCGTTGGACCCTACCTGTCCAACTATCGCCCCATCTCCCCCCTCCCTTTCCTATCCAAGATACTTGAACGTGCTGTTCACCGCTGTTGACTTGACTTTCTTTCATCTCAAGCTATTCTTGATCCACTTCAATCTGGCTTTCGCCCCCTTCATTCAACTGAAACAGCGCTTGCTAAAGTCTCCAATGATCTGTTCCTGGCCAGATGCAAAGGTCTCTATTCTATTCTCATCCTTCTCGATCTATCTGCTGCTTTTGACACTGTTGATCAGAGCCTACTCCTTGATACGCTGTCTCACTTGGATTTCAGGGCTCTGTTCTTTCCTGGTTTTCGTCTTCTCTCTCCCAGCATACCTTTAGTGTATACTCTAGTGGATCCTCCTCTACTTCTATCCCACTATCAGTTGGTGTACCTCAGGGATCAGTCCTGGGACCTCTTCTTTTCTCCATCTATACTTCTTCCCTTTGTACTATGATCTCATCCCATGGTTTTCAGTATCAAAAATTACCCAAATTCTTATTGAACCTGTTCAAATTCAGATAGCTTTCCATTTAGGTACTGCCATTCCATTGTACGTAATTTAGAACGTATGGAAATTGCCTTTGTACTACATTTGACTTTCATTTTACCCAAAAATATTAACAGCTGAAACAATTTTAATGTTGGCACTTGGAAAGATAATCTTTATCTCCATGTAGAGACTCTTGAATACATAGCTTACCAACAGGAAGACCCACTTAATTCTTAATTTGGCTATTTGTCAGAGAACCAAGGACATTCATTGACTGTGCCCTGGTAAGCCTTTCCTGAAAGATACTACTGAAGCTTTATGCGGCTTGCACCATAAATGTGCAAGATAACTCTAAGGTTACTATGACCGAATTTGAGGATTTTTCAGATATTACTGTTGCCATTGTAAATAATGTTTGTTTGGTTAATACTCCCTAAAACCCTGATGGCGAACCTATGACACGCGTGTCAGCACTGACACGCGTAGCCATTTTCGATGACACGCGGCGCCGCCGCAGTGTGGTCCGCCCTCCCTCCTCGCTCCCGGAAACTAAACTTAAAGCCTCCTTTCACATCGCAGCAAGCAGCAGCAGGGCAGACCACTCCTTCCTTCCGGTCCTGCCCTCGCCTGACGTAACGTCCGCGAGGGCGGAGCACAGAAGGGAAGGAGGAGAGGTCTGCCCTGCTGCTGCTTGCTGCTACGTGAAAGGAGGCTTTAAGGTTAGTTTCCGGGCCTGGTAGCAGGTGGAGGGGGGGCCCGGTGACCTCGGGTGGGCAGTGATCTCTGGTAAGGGGGGGGGGGCCCGGGGGCGGTTCTAGTAGCAGTGATTTTCTTGAACTGACACACCACCCGAGTTATGCTCGGTTTTTGGCGAATTTTGACACCCAAGCTCAAAGGTTGCCCATCACTGCCCTAAAATGAACTTACAGTCACTAGTATAAAAATGATATCACCAATCTTTTCCCACTACCCAGTAATGTTTGTTTGATTGATGTCTCCAAGTATTCATTGTTAATGTTTGTGGAGTTTCTTTGCTTTATCTTGATCCTGTATATAGCGAGACTGAAATCCTAGCTGCCTTCCGTGGTCATCTCATTGCTTTTGCTCAAGAACTGAATCACTTACTTTCTACAGATTCTCATACAATTGAACTTGTTGTTGATTGTACAGACATTCAGGTTACTGACTACAACCAAGATGTCTCTGATTTGGATGCTGTGCTGACAATTTTACTACCACTTTTATTATTCCTGTTTTCACCACCCTTTGGGCCATCTTATTCCTGATCTCCTTCATTCTAGTGTGAGAAGTTTGCTCTGTCGCATCATTCGCAAAAGCTTAACTCCAATGATCACAAGATTTTGTGGAGACTAATAGAGATTAATCCCTCCACTATGATTCTTTGCATTTTTCTCATCCTGTTAATGTACTAACCTTGCTTATGCCTTACCATGCATTTATTTTTCATACTATTAATTCATGAGTTAAGCTTTTACTAATACCTTTGCTGTTCATGTATTCATTTATCTGATACATAAGCTCGTTTATAAAGTTTTAAACATTATTGTATGATTTGCTGAACTGACTCTTTTGTGGTATGTAATTTTAGTTTATAATTTATGCTTATGTTAGTTTTGAGTTTGCTTAACTGTATTCATTTTGCTCTCCTTAATATTCGGATGTACATACATCTCTTTTGCCTTGACCATGCTCTTGGTTCTAACTTGTCTAGTTATATTTGTAGTTAGGTTGAAGATATAAAAGACTCCACTGTAGTTATCCCACCTAAAGGGGGGAGGGGAATGTAGGGGTGTTCCCTGCATATCAACTGAGGCCTGCCTATGCCAGGATCCATCTTTGTGAGCTAGACTGTCATGGCTGCTCCAGTGCTTCCAGCATTTGACTGCCAGCACAGGACCCCAGCATACCAAGGAACTCCTGCATTTTGTCTCTGGTGTGAAGTCAGTAACAGCACTGATTTATAATGACACAAGAATGAGATAAGACTTTTCATCAGCCCCGATGAGTCTGCCAGGGAAGAACTTTTGACAGTCTGTGATGCTAAGTGCAGATGAATGCCACAGGCTAAGAAAGGGTGATTGAAGGAGGCAAATCAGTGCTGAGGCTTAGGAATTGAGGATAGTCGAGTCAGAGAATGCACGAACAGCTGTACAGAGAGGATCAGCAAAGCTGAGCCTGCGAGAAGACTCGCTTAATGTTTACAAGAAGTCCAGCTATGAAAAGCAACTTGGTTGAGTCCACGATAACAAGCTTGGCTGAGACTGACGAGAAATCTAGCTGAAACGGAATATTAGCTCAGCTAAGTCTGAAGAAAAGCCTGGCTGAATCTGAAAACGTAGCAGAGCTGAGTACGGTAGAGTTTGCAAGGATAAATATCAGTGAGGCAGTAAAGATAAACACAACTGAGTTCGTGAAAAGAGCACAGGTGAGTCCTTGAATAGAAGTAAAGCTGAGATGTTGAAGAGAAGACCAGGTTAAACTGTGAAGGTAAGCTCAGCTGTGACAGTGAAGGCATGGACTTCTCAGACAATTAATGCATGCACATCTCATTGCATGAAGACAAGCCAAGAGGATAGTCTCAGCTGAAACTACAACCATAAGGATTGCTAAGACTGCCAAGATAAGCACGACAGTCTGAGAAAATAAGGGTAAGTACAAATGAGGTTGTGATGAGTCATAACTACGCCTTGTCAGGCTCATGCATTTGGGATTTTGTGGTGGATGGGTTCGGCTTTTTGTGGGGGCTTTTTGGTGATTTGCTTCTTTTTTGCTCTGTGCAGTTTCCTCGGGTTATTTCTGAGTCTATCCCCTTTCCATTTTTGTAAACTGTATGTGTGAGTGGCAGCATTGCCCACGCTCCACCCAGGTGGACACCCCCTTGCATTCATACATGGTGTCCACATTTGGACACAGTCTCAAGATGCATGCACAATTTAATTGACTAGTGAGCTTAGAACCATCGATAATTAGATGCTGTTCCTCTCCTTATCAAGTTGCACTGGCTCCCAATGAATGCGAGGGTCACCTTTAAATTTTGTGTACTTGTTTATCGGATTTTATTTGGACTTTTACCTGATCACATGAAAAGCTTATTGGAATTGCCTTTACATAATGCCCATTATACATCGAGAAACTATCTTCTCCATTTTCTGTGTTGCAAAAATCTGAGTAACAAATCAATTCATGATGCTAGCTTTTCTTATCAAGCTACTAAGAAATGGAATTCTCTCCCAAAGTCAATAAGATATGTTACAGATTACTTGAAATTTCATAAATTACTGAAAGCATTCTTGTTTAGTGAATCCCTTACCACTGCTGGCAATTGTTAATCTTTTGGTGAATCTGATATTATGCCTATTGTTTGTATTTTAGTTTACTTATTGTAATTGTTTTAATTTGCTTGATGTAAGTCATATTGAACCCAAACATATTTGGGATAATACAGGGTACAAGTGTCATAAATAATAACCATCACTGTCACGAAACGCCTAGCCACTCATCTGGGGTTACCCCGTGGCCACTTAGAGGGTCCAACCCCAGCACAGATCAGATCTGCCTGCATCTGCCACTTGTGTTCTACACTAGCACCTTCCTGTCACCGACTGGGTCACAACCACCTCTGGGCGAGTCTCTCGCTCTCAAATTATTCCCAGTGATTTCTACGTTACTGGAGGCCACATTCCCAGTGGTCCCACAATTCCCAGAAAGCGCTCACAGACCCAACACACAAACCACCAGGACTATTTATAAGTCCAGACAAACAGGGTGAACAATTGTGTTTATTCTCATAAAAATATTGAACAATGGACAGAAAAAGTGCAATCAGCAAACAATAATAGGTAACTGAAATATAGGTCAATTATAACACTAACATTTGTATACTGTCTAAACAATATCTGGGAAGATCAGGACATATAGCTGCTCACAAGTTATCAAATGTAACTGTTTTATGGGGCCTTAGCAAAGAGATCCCCCTCTCTTTTCTTCGTGGCTAAGACTGGAGCAAAAGCCAGTACTCCAAATTAAAATGAGCTCCTGGCCAATCAGAGCCCAGAACAAGAAAATTTCAAACATATACTTCTTCTTGCTTCCTGTTTGTGTGTTAAAACTAAAGAAAAGAACATTTGTTTCTCTGTAACAGCTTTACAGCAAAGAAACACCTGCTGGCTAAATAAGAGAAATACACATCAGGACATAATTAATGCAGGAAAATATCCAATACATTTTATAGACTTAAAACACATTTTCTTCACAATCACCAAAAAGGTAAAAACATGATCTGCATGACAAGAACTGAAAATATAGAATATACATATGAAATGCATCAACGCACAATGGAAAATAGTACCGATACGCTGAAGAGAGGGCATGAGGTACCAGATGAAAATGCCTATAAATTAGAAGGCAACAGAACTGCTGTTACAAGAGGAAAGAATTCAAATGATAAAGGCAGAAGGGAAAAAAAGTTGCTGCAATAGTGGCCCCACCTACAAATAGAACACAGAATAAACCTTCAGCCTGGATCCCTAAAAAAAAATCACTAGGATTTTATCATCTGGCGTGGAGATAAGCCCGCATCAGAAGATGCATGCTGGAAGTAAAATAAGAAATGCTATCCAATTCACTAACAGCAGCAACTTGAATATCAGAATAGGGGGATAAACCACCAAACAAGCACTCTACTAACAACCGTCTGCCAAAGGAAAAAGCAACTCACACCTTACGATGAATTATGCCCCAAAGAGCATCATTTTAGAGATTTAAGTAAAGATCTCCAGAATACAGTCCCTAAGAGAAATGACACCTGGGTAAGGGCAAATAAGAGTCACCTGCATCTGTATTATAAGCACGCAGGAAAAAACAATATGGTGCACAGGAACTCAGTTTCTGGCAGAAAGAGGTCAGAGAAAAATGGCACTGCTGTTGCACTGCAAAAACTAACATGTAGGTGCCACACAAGTAAGCAGTTGAAAAGGCAGGCCAATGGCCCTGAGGGGGAGCTAAGTTTGAGGATCTATGTACCTCAAAACCTGCTACAAGCAGAAAAGCTGCACCCCAAAGTTAACACAGCAGCCTGCTGAGAAGCAAAAAGCAGCTATTCACAAAGGAGTACAATGCTTTAGATGTTTAATCTTTGTTCAGGAATACAGAAGGAACAGAAAGTATACTTGCAGTTTGACTGTAGCTTTTCAGGTGGCAGTGGGGAAGGAGGGAAGGGACTGAGCACCACCAAGTGTTGCCCTCTACTTGCATTAAAACTTTCCATACTCAACTGGTTTTCAGTGAACACTGTACCAGGAGACATGCTCAGTGGTAGACAGGAGGTGCATCAACCCCAAAAACCTGTCCTGGTCAGGGGGATATTTCTAAGTATTTTCACAGGAAGCTCCACTCATTTCTCCTTCTTCTGCCATGCAGGAGAAATAATATCTCAAAAAAACTGAAGGAGACTAGTTCAAGAGTTGAAAGAGGTATTCTCTGTAAAGAAGCAGCACAGTGTACCATCATCATCTGCTGGAGACAGAGAAATACTGAGGCCGTATAGATGCACAGTACCTTTAAGGGACAGATCACAAAGAACTACTTTCTTTCTCTGTCTCCGTCTGCTGGTCAATGGACATTATCCACAATTTCTGGACCGATATGTAGAATGCTAAGGAAGCTCTTTTTTCTCCATTACAGCTCCATGCATATAGACTGTGAAGCTCAAGACTGTGTGCTGCCAACCCATGAACAGTTAGCAATTAGCCGACAAAATCAACACAAATAGCAAAAATCCATAAACATTTGACTTTATTTCAATACCCCAGAAAAGAGTGTTTTCAGGCTCAAAGCATCTCATACCTGCAACTGTGTTCAGCCTGAGGCCAGTATTAATGCCACACTTAAAGATAACACACCTGTGGAAGAGTTTGGAAGTCGTTTCTTTGTACTTCCTATGGAGATTCTGTGCTGCAAGGCATCAAAAAAGGTCTGAGGAATGTGGAACACCAGTGGCTCTGGCTTGCCTAGAAAAAAAAAACCCCAAGAATTCTGAAAGGAAATGCGAGGGATACATTTTTTTTTTTGGGGGGGGGGGGGGGGGGTGTAAACAGTTTCCTCCTATTCTGTGTTTGCAATTGGACTAGAACTAGAGCTGGGATCTAGCACCATCAGAATTCACAATTACCCATGGATTTCTTTCTCCTATTCCTGCAACATACCTAATCTGTCCATTCCAGTAATGGTCCCTGGAGTCTGTGCACCAGAGCTCCTTCCACAACCCTGCAATCATGGAATCCGAAACCAACTAGGTGGCACAACAATGAACCTGGCTCTCCCCTATCCCCACTGAGCAGAAGACTGTAAATATTGTCTCCGCAGATTCCCTGGCACCCACTGACCTAGAGAGCAGACTACCCGAGTCAAGGACCCAACTAGAACTTCCTCTGCATCCTCTTTCATTCCACTTCTAAGAAAGGGTTATATACCGGGAAATGCAGTAAAGGGGACAATTTCCCATTGTTGTGGCACTTAATGGCAAAAGTAAAGTTACTCACCTGTAGCAGATGTTCTCTGAAGACAGCAGGCCAAGTATTCTCACATCTAGAGTGATGTAATTCGACAGGGCCTGGTGCGGACGCCGACTAGCAAGATGTAGAAGTTTCTAGCAGCATCCCACTACGCATGCACAGATACCTTCCCGCCCGATATGCAAGCACAGGTCCCTCAGTCACGTATATTAGCTAAAGAAGACAACTCCAAGGAGAAGTAGGAGAGTATGTGCGAATACTTGGCCTGCTGTCCTGGAGAAAACATGCGGTAAGTGCGTAACTTTGCTTTCTCTGAGAACAAGCAGGCCTTCGCATTCTACATTTACGAATCCCTAGCTACCAGCTCACCGAAAGCAACAATGCTAGGGCAATAGGGACTTGAAACATCAAGGCCTTGAAATCAATTAATCTCAAACTATATACAAATTAGCTGTGAAAGTGCAGCCAGGACTGAAGAAAACTGGGCCTAGGGGGGTGAAGTTGGATTCTAAACTGAACAAATTCTTCAAGAACTGCCTGCCCGAACTGGCTGTCATGTCAGGTATCCTGCTCAAGGCATTAATGAGATGTGTATACGAAGACAGATAACCACGTTGCAGCTTTGCAAAATCTTCTCTATGGAGGATGACCAAGTGGGCTACCGATGTTGCTATGGCTCTGACATTATGAGCCTTGACATGACCCTCAAGTCAGTCCAGCCTGGGCATATGTAAAGGAGATGTAGTCTGCTAGCCAACTGAAAATTGTGTGTTTGCCGATGGCTACCCCCATCCTGTTTGGGTCAAAAGAAACAAAAAGCTGCTCCACATAGAAGGCTAAGGCTCACTTGTGGTTTAAGATATGCAGTACACTCTTTCCAGGATGGACATGCAGTCTTTGACGCCCATACAAAGCATAACCGAGACAGGCTATTTGAAGAACCCACCAGTTGGAGGTTACAAGGGGGCACCTATGATAGAAACAAAAAGGTAGCCTGAAGGCCATCCGGGATGCTTACTTGGAGTGCAAGCTGGAACTTCTGTGGACAGGCGTAGAGTGGCCAAGAACACTGGGCTGGAGCTGCTGGGCAGAGCGGGAAGGTGGAGGGAACCTAAGCCTTTGAGTAATAGGTTCAACACCTAGGCCCACTCGAAAATCTTTGTGAGGAAAAAGTTGCAGCTGGAGAGTCCTGAGATAAAGAAACATACAGACACCATCCAAACTCTATGAGGTCGGTGACCTCCTCCACCTCATCTCCAAACAAGTTGTCACCTCAGCGTGGAACGTCTACAAACTTCTCCCGAACTGCTGGTTTCTAAGTCAGATACTCACAGCCATGAGAGTCTGCACTTCATCACACCCATGGCGGAGAGTCTGGATGCTATATCAAAAGAATCATATGTGATCCTGGCCAGATATTTTCTACACTCTAATTGCTTGTTGGCCAGCTGACAAAGCTCTTTGGCCTGCTCTTGTGGGAGAGTATCCGCAAGAGTGAGTGTACTGAAGACCAAGGACTGCAAGTAAAGGCTCTTGTAGAGTTGGTAAGGCTAGATGCAGGCAATGAGCATAGAGGCCTGAAACATTTTCCTCCCAAACGAGTCTAGTGTCTGGCCTCCCTACCTGGGGGTCCTGAGGCATGAGTCCTGGAGCTTCTAGGATAGGGTGCAATGGTCCTTAGGAGGAGACTCATAGTCCAGGACAGTAAGAATCTCTGCCCTGGGCTCTTCCTCCATCTATAACTTACATGGGATGGCAGAAGCCATCTCCTTGATAAACCGACAAAAGAGAGACCCTCAAGTGGAGATTTACATTTCTTGAGGTGGAGAGGGATCATGGGGTATTCTATAAGACTCCTCCTCCGAGAAGCAATATGGACCCTCCTCTGACTCTCATGAGTGGTCCCAGACTTCTCACTGTACTCAGGTTGTAGTGAAGGAGCCTGTGCCTGCATAGACTCAGTGGATCTATGTCCATGCTCCAAAAAACGCCGGAGGTACAGCCCTACTTCTCCAACTCCAGGGAAGCTGCCTCCCCTGATGTTGAGAGTAGTAATGAATGCACTGAGGTCAATACCCTTCGAGGTATGGTGGTGAGGATCTATGCATCAGCATGAAAGGAGTCTCAGGAAGAATCTGGGCTGGATCTGCAGCTGGCGCAAGCACCCTTGATGCCTGAGCAGTTTGCAACTGCAGTATCTGAGCCAGCACCTCGCTGAGCATGGCTCCGAATCACTCATCAAAGGAAGGCATCAGCAAAGGCAGGAGAGCCAGAAAAGAGGCAGCCTGAGGAGGAGTTGGTATTGAACCAGTAGCAGGGACCTGGCTAATGGAAGACTGGCAGACCGGCACCTCTTCCAAGGTGGGTTTGCGCTCCTCCCAGTGCTGGCGCTTCTTGGGTACCAGCGATGCTGGTGCCCCTGTGCTCCCAGCACAGTGCATCAAGGGAGGATCGATGTTTATGCTTCTTGGACTTCCCCCCAATACCTTGCATTGATGCCCTTCAGTGCTGAAAAAGATGATGTTGAACCTGTATGTGCCCTTGGTGTCGGGTCTGATGCTGACTGGTCCTGGGGCCTACTCTCAGCACCCAATGTCAAGGGAGGTGGAGACCTCGATGCCAGTGCACTTCCAGTGGATGCTGAAGTCTTCGCAGCCATCAAGGTTGATGATTCCGGTGCAGATCAATCAACCGTTAAGGAGCCAAAACGTTTCTCCCATTGAACCTGCCATGCCCTCTGGTTGTGTGGGTCCATAAAAGAAATCACCCGATTATATTGGGCGCACCTCTTGAAGCCATTAGGGTTCTTCTACGGCATTGAGAAAAGTATCGTGGCCAAATTAAACTTCTCAATTTAGAACCAGAAAAAGGGGCTGTATTCAAATAGGGGACGGGGCTCTAGCCTAAAAAGGGCCTAGCAATACTTGAAAATAAAGAAAATTTTAAGGGCCCAAAAAACTAAACTAAAAGGGAAACTTTAGAAAGGGTAAAATTAAAAGGAAAAATAAATTTTAAAAGGCCTGAAAAACCTGTACGGGAAGGCACAAGACTAAAGCACTAAATGTATTGTGGAGATTATGTAGACACATCCTCCCTGCTCTGTGGAAAAACAAAGACTGAGGGACCCACAATCGCATGTCAGGTGAGAAGGCACCAACTCAACCAGCAGGGGGAGATAGAGAGCACTCAACTTTTCACAGTGTCTCATGGCCAGCCAGCTCCACTGCCTCTTCAGTATTTGAAGCTTCCAAAGCAGTATGGCAAACCGCAATGGGAATAACATGAACTTTCCTCACAGCGAACGATGGCCCCTTAACAAGGGCATGAACTCAAAAGGAGGGAATGAACACATCCTCCTGGAGGGAATAAACTTGTCCTCCTTATTGTATAACTGGAGGGGATACATGCAACCTCCGGGAGGGAATAAGCTAATCCTCCAAAACAAACTGGAGGGAATGGTCTCATCCTCCTATAAGTGAACATGAATCCTGAAGACTGTTTTCCAACTTTCTCCCAAGGAAGGAACTTCAAGAAACAAGAACAGAACCTGAAACAGATTCACAGCATACAGACAATCATACAGGGAGGGCTCATGGCTTCATCTGCTATGACTAAAGGAAAGAAAATTACCAAGGTAAGAACCTAATTTTCCCTTCCTTGTCATCAAGCAGATGAAGCCATTACGTATGGGATGTAACAAAGCAATCCCTATATAGGGTGAGAACAGGTCACACCACGCGCTAGCACTTGTGCTCCAAAATGCGCATCCCTCCTAGCAGCCACATCCACCCTGTAATGTCGGGCAAAAGAGAGCTTAGAAGCCCATGTTGCTGCACTGCATATCTCTTGACGAGAGAGTGCTCCAGTTTCAGCCCAAGAGGAAGAAATCGCTCTGGTAGAATGCACCTTAAAGGCTACAGGCGGAGAACGGCCGGCAAGCAGATAAGCTGAAAAGATAGTTTCTTTGAGCCAGCGGGCAATAGTGGCTTTAGACGCTGGAGACCCTCTGCGAGGACCTGATAGCAAAACAAACAGATGGTTATAGATCCTGAGAGAGATAGTAACTCGCAGATACTGCAGCAGAGTCCTGTGCACATCCAACAGGTGCAACTGCCCAAAAGATTCTGGAAATTCCTCCTTATCAAAGGAGGGCAAGAAAATAGGCTGGTTTAGGTGAAACGCTAAAACCACCTTAGGCATGAAGGAAGGCACGGTCCGAACCGTGACCCCGGACTCAGAATTGCAGAAATGGGTCTTTACAGGCCAGCGCCTGGAGCTCTGACACCCGTCTCGCCGAAGTAATGGCCACAAGAAAAACGGCCTTTAGTGTCAAATCTTTCTCCGATGCTCGCCGAAGTGGCTCAAAAGGAGAAGCCTGCAGGGCCTTCAAAACTAGCCCCAGGATCCAAGCTGGACAGGGTGCTCGCACGGAAGGCCAGAGCCGAAGCACCCCACTAAGAAACTGTGCCACATCTGGATGAGCAGCTAAAGACACGCCTTCAACCTTACCACGAAGGGAGGCCAACGCTGCCACTTGCACCTGCAGGGAATTATAGGCCAAGCCTATTTGTACACCATCCTGCAAAAAGTCCAGAATCGGCGAGACAGGAGCCCGCATGGGTGTGATCGCTTTTGAAGCACACCAAGACTCAAACTGGCGCCAATTCCTGACATAAGCCACGGAAGTGGAACGCTTGCGGGCCTACAGGAGAGTGGAAATGACTGTGTTTGAATAGCCTTTGTCCGTCAATTGCGCCCTCTCAATCGCCATGCCATAAGACCAAAGCAGCAGGTGTCCTCCATGGCTACCAGGCCCTGTGACAACAGGTTCGGTACCAGAGGTAAAGGAAGGGGAGCCTCCACTAGCATCTGTCGGAGGTCCGCATACCAAGGCCTCCTGGGCCAATCCGGGGCGATGAGGACCACTTCTCCTGGGTGCAGCCGAATCCGCAGGAGCACTCACCCTATCAAGGGCCACGGAGGGAACACATATAGTAGGCCCGGAGGCCAGGGCTGAGTCAAGGCATCCAACCCTGCCGAGCGAGGATCTCTCTGTCTGCTGAAGAAGCACGGGACTTTGGCATTTGAACTTGTCGCCATAAGATCCATCACGGGCTTGCCCCATTTGGCACATATCTGCAGGAATACTTCGTCTGCTAGTTCCCATTCTGCTGGATCGATCTGATGCCTGCTTAGATAATCGGCTTGCACGTTGCTCTGACCTGCAATGTGAGCTGCCGACAGAAACTGAAGATGCAGCTCGGCCCAGTGGCAAATCTGTTCGGCCTGCGTGGCCAGTGCTCTGTACTGAGTGCCGCCTTGTCGATTTATGTAGGCCACTGCTGTCGTGTTGTCCGACATCACTGACAGCCAATCCTTCCAGGGTCACTTGAAAGGCCAGAAGCGCCTGAAAACACCGCTTTCAACTCCAGGCGGTTGATGGACCACTCCAACTCCTCGGGTGTCCATAGACCCTGGGCATGCTTCCCCTTGCAATGTGCGCCCCAGCCCTTCAGGCTGGCATCTGTCACTACTAGACACCAATCGGGGAGCGCCAGCGGCATTCCTCGCCGCAGCATGCTGTCAGAGCCACCACTCCATGATGAGTCGGGCCGCAGGGAGCCAAGAAAGTCTGCATTGATAATCCTGAGAAACTGGAGACCATCTTTGAAGTAGGGAATACTGTAGAGGTATCAGGTGTGCTCTCGCCCAGGGCACCACTTCCAATGTGGCTGTCATCGATCCCAGCAGCTGGACAATGTCCCAAGCTCGCAGGCAGGGCATCCTCAGGAGCAGACGGACCTGATTCTGAAGCTTGCAACCGCCTTAGCTCGGGTAGGTATACATAGCCCGAGTCTGTGTCGAACCTGGCCCCCAAATATTCTAGAGATTGCGAGGGGGGTCAGGTGACTTTTGGCCATATTGACGACCCAGCCTAGAGATTGAAGTACTGAGACCACTCTGGCTGTTGCTTGATAGCTCTCTGTTACAGAGTCTGCTCTGATGAGCCAGTCGTCTAGGTACGGGTGAACCCCGATACCTTCTTGCCTGAGCAAAGCAGCTACTACCACCATTACCTTCGAAAAGGTTCGGGGAGCTGTGGCAAGGCCAAAAGGCAAGGCCCAGAACTGGAAATGTTTTCCCAACACCGCAAACCTCAGAAACTTCTGGTGCGGGGGCCAAATTGGTATGTGCAAGTAAGCTTCTTTCAGGTCTAGAGACGTGAGAAACTCTCCTGGCTGTACCGCAGCAATGACGGAGCGCAGGGTTTCCATGTGGAAATGCCGCACTCTCAGGGACTTGTTTAATTCTTTTAAGTCCAGAATAGGGTGAAAAGACCCACCTTTTCGCGGCACCACAAAGTAGATGGAGTATCGGCCGTAGCAGTGTTCGGCGGGAGGTACCGGGGGATACGGCCCCTAACAATCAGACCTTGCAAAGTCTCCTCTACCGCCGCCCGTTTGGCGGCAGAACCGCATCAGGACTCCACAAACACGTCTCTTACTGGAGCGTTGAATTCTATTCTGTAGCCATCTCTGATCAGGTCCAGAACCCACTGATCTGAGGAAATATTGGCCCACTCCTCGGCAAAGAGGGAAAGACGTCCTCCGATGGCAGGAAGCGAGGAGGGGGCCGGCGCACCATCATTGAGAGGGTCGCCCCTGAACTCCAGGCCTAGAGCCGGTGGCTGCGGAACGCTTGTCCAAGCGAAAGGAGTTCCTCTGCTGAAAAACGGGCATGAGAAGTGAACCCAGCAGAACGCCCCGGGCGGTACTTACTAGCTTCATGGAAGCGAGGTCTATAAGAGGAGTGGACCGCTTGGCCTTGGAGGAAGGCCTCGGCTATCTTCGGGCCAAGCGCTGGGGTTTAGGATTCCCACAGGCCTTTAACAATTTTTTTTCCAAACTCCTCACCAAATAGGAGAAGGCTTGAAAGGGCAACTTCACCAACCTTTGCTTAGAGGCACATGTCCGCTGCCCAAATGTTGTAGCCAAATATGACGGCGAGCTGCCACTGCTACCTGCCATTTGTTTAGCCGAAGCTCTGACCATATCATAAAGTGCATTAGCCAAAAGGACAAGGCAAACTGCAGCCGCGAGCCACATCAGAGGAAGGGCTCCGCTCCATCTCCGGGATGTTTCCATGCCTGTTGCAACCACCACCAGGCAGAGCTCTAGCAGCATACTGCATGCAGACGCAGCCTCCGAACAGTAAGACCTGCAATTTCAAAGGACCGTTTAAGTGCTGCTTCCAGCCTACGGTACTTGTATATCCTTCAGGGCAACTCCTCCTTCCACAGGGAGGGTAGTTCTCTTTGTCACCGCAGTGACTAGGGCATCTACTTTAAGCATTGCAAAGCGAGCCAAATGCTCCTCACGCAGAGGGTATAATTGCCCCATAGCCCTGGAAACTTTCAAAGGTCCCTCGGGGTCAGCCCACTGAGCGGAAATAAGCTCTTGGATGGAGTCATGCAAAGGAAAGGCTCGAGCAGGCTTTTTGGTACTAGCCATCCTAGGATTCACAGAGGAGGCCGTGCCACTGTCAGGCTCTTCAATAGAAAGGACCTGTAGGGCATCTGAAATAAGTGCTGGCAGCTCATCACGGTGGAAAATCCTCACCGCGGAGGGATCATTCAGATCCTGTGGTAATTCTGCACCTGACTCTGGCTCCTCAGACCACGAAGGCCTGCCAGAACTCTCCGAATTCTCACAGGCCGACCACGGGGGGGGAGAAAGGAGATGCACCACAATCTGAAGGGGAATTAGCCCTTCTACGCTTTTCTTTATGCCAATTATCAGGGAAAATAGCCTCAGCGGGCAGTCCCAGGCCAGAATCCACCGGGGGGGGGGGACAATAAGAAGGGGCCTCAGACAACCCTTGAGGGAGAGCTCTTTTCAGCATGTATGCTTTATGCAATAACACAAAATCAGGGGAGAAAAACTCACCCTGGGCACCCAGATCCCATCCGGGGCTAGCCGCTCCCTGAATAGCCTCAATTCGAGGTCCCCCCCCCAGGCTCAGGGCTCTCCGTCTCTACGGAGGCCGCGCCATGCGGAGAATTCAAAATGGCGTCCGCTGCCAGCTCTGAGCAGGAAGAATCATCGCTCGCCATGCTCGGGCCGGCTCTTACACCTGTACAGCACGATTTACAGAGCCCCGCTGCTGATTTGCGCTTGCCACACCAGGAACAGCGCTTTACATTCTCTGCAGCCATCGCCGAAAACGGCGGGAAAATTCAAAATGGCGGTTTTGCGCCAAAAACGCCTCGATCACAGGGCCACCCTGGAGGCGTTAGAAAACACTCTTACCTCACCGGGACCGCGTATCACAGCTCTGGTCCCATAGAAGAATCAAAGGAAAACCTCTGTTCCATTTTTTTTTTTTTAACGCTGTGAGGAAAGCAGAGGTAATAAGAACTCCGAGGCCAGATAGTGGGAAAGGCACGGAAAGGCGAACCAATGTGCCTGCATCCACTGAGTGGGAAAGGACAGGGAAAAGCAAGCTATATGTCCACACCACGGGGGCATGGGTAAGGCAGGGAAAGGGCTGACCTATGCGCCTTCAAAGTGAAGCTGCTATAGCCTCTAACACCCCGGCTAACAACTGGCAAGCCAGGAGCACCCCCAGCAGATTTTTGATGGAGCTCGATAGAAGCTGCAGCCACCCTGCTTGGGGAGTAGAGAATACTGAAGAGGCAGTGGAGGCTGGCTGGCCATGAGCCACTGTGAAAGTTGAGTGCTCTCTATCTCCGCCCACTGGTTGATGGACCAAAACCCATACGTAATGGCTTCATCTGCTTGATGACAAGGAATGTCAGTTGTAACGGAGACTGTATACTGTATGTATAATACACAGTACTGCACATACGTTTATCTGATGTCAAGCTTCTTTGGGTCACAATGGTTAAGTGCATGCTCCGGTTAACTGCATACTATTCTTTGGTCCCAGATCCTTGCACTAAGCGGATTGCGCTGTCTTGTTATGCTGCCATTGATGCTTCCCTATTTAAGAATTGAGCAGTATTATATGAGGAGGATTAATGTACACCTCAAGATGTGCTGTTCAATTCCAAACTGAGTTTGTTCTCTTGTTTGCAGAAAAAACAAAACAGGAATTCCTCATGGCATGACCAGCTCTGGCCACTAACACTAATATTCAGCAAAGCTAATGCATGTGCACATCATAATAACGTTGGTCTATATTGTTCTCCAAAAATTAATCTGCATTTACAGTATAAGACAGTAATGACTTTGCTTAGTTTTATTTTGTATTTGCTTAAATACTGAAATCAAAGTTTGGGGTATTTGCAGAGCTGCAAACAACACGTATTTAATTACTCTTGAGATCTGCTAATCTTTTCATTAAAATGTTTTGCAGAATCTGTTGATTATCTTCTAAACAACAAATTCTGAAAACCCAAATTAGAGAATCATCAGCGGATTACCTAACAACTCAATAACAAAAGGTTTTATCTATGGGCAAAAGAAAGCATTAGAAAGTCCTGAATTTCTGCATCTGTCAGAAAGTCTTTTTTTTTTGTCTCCACTATGTACCTACCACATATGAAAAGGATTAATTGTCAGGTAAGAGAAAGTGGAGCACAACCTAAAAAGTCAAATACTGCTCCAATCTAAATTTCAACCAAACTCCTCCCCACAGAGGGAGCTGCAGTGCATGGCTGGAAATTATGCATAGCACAGATGACTTTCAGGCACTGAAGTAGACAATCAGTCTGAGTCAGAACACAATGATCTACAGCACAGGTTCTCCAAACCAGTCAGGTTTTCAAAGACCCCCCACAATGAATATACATAACAGATAGCATACAATGGAAGCAGAGCATTCAAATTTATCTTCTAGAAACACTGAAAGATGAAGGCAGATAACGATCATATGGCCTATTCAGTCTGCCCATCGCATCCATGCTTTCTACATCCCCTCCTCTCCCTTTGAGATCCAATGTAACTTGTCCAAGCCTTCTTGAATTTAGATACAGTTTTTTGTCTCCACTATCTCCAGCGAGACCATTCCATGAATTCACCACGCTATGAAAAAGTATTGTTTCACAGTTACTTCGCAGTCTGACCCCTTTCACCTTCATCCTATGCCCCCTCATTCCAGAGATCCTTTCAATTGAAAGGAGACTCGCTCCTGTGCATTTATGCCATGGAGATAAACATCTCTGTCATATCTCCCCTCTCCCACCTTTTTTCAAAGTAATATATATATTGAGATCTTAAGTTTGTCCCCATAATGCTTTAGATGAAGATCACCGACCATATTAATAGCCGCCCTCTGGACCAACTCACCTGTTTATATGTTTTTGAAGGTGCAGTCTCCAGAAACTGCACATAATATTCTAAATGAGGTCTCACCAGTCTTATACTGGCATTCCTCTCCTTAGGCACCCACGTATCTTCTAGCTTTCACTGTTGCATCTTGGTCTCTTACGATAAGCACATACGATCACACCCAAGTCCCACTCCTCTTTCATGCAAAAAGGTTGTCGTCGCCCCCTAAAACTGTACTGTTCTTGGGTTTTTGCAGCCTAAATGCCTGATCTGCTTTTTTAGTATTAAATCTTAGCTGTCAAATTCTGGACCGTTCACAGCTTTGCTAGATCCTTCCTCATGTTATACACACCATCTAGAAGTGTCTACTCCATTGCAGATCTCTGGTATCATCCGTAAAGAGGCAAACTTTACCAACAGCCCTTCAGCAATATTGCTTACAAAAATGTTAAAAACAACTGGCTAAGAAACTGAACCTTGTGGCACACTTGGTAACATCCCTTTCCTCAGAGTGAGTGCCATTTATCACTACCCTTTATCAGCTTCCACTCAACCATATTCATTGTGGATATCTTGAAAACCAGACTGGCTTAGTGTGTCCAAAGGACTGGATTGAAAACCCCTCTGCTCTACAGAATGGGCAGGATCTCAATACGCATACAATCTGCTACAACAGGATTAAGATTAATACCTTGCTAAATGGTACTGGAAGATAAAACTGCTATTGGTATCAGGCAGACAGACTTAAATGTTTCTTAAAACCTGTACTTACCATCAAATTGGTAATGCATTGGTTTGGTGGATGCGCTCTGTGACACTTGCTAGCCATTCTTGGAAGGATAAAGATATTTGCGACTCATCCATCTCTGTAATAAAGGCTAAGGGCAAGTAAACCTAGCTCAAAGTACTAGGGTAAACAGTTAAACCTAGGAACCAATGCAGTTATTGTTACAGCTATACATGCAAGTTGGTGCACGGTTGTTCTAATGAAAGCGTAATGCAAAAATTTTGTCCCCACAGCTTTATGCAAGATAGTATGCACATTAACCAATGTTACAAAGGTGCACTGTCAAAAAACACTGTGCAACACTGCTGCAGCCAATGCATCAAGTAGTTAAATTATCTCACTTCCTGTCTCAGCGTGAGCCCATCCACTGACAGGAAAGTGATATTTTAAGAAAATACCATACCCCCTCTTCCTGATGGCTCAGTTGGCCTCTAGCTCCTGCCACTCTTGAGCCCCCCCCCCCCCTTTCTCAACCCCCATAAAAATGGTCCCCAATTCCCTCCATCCTATAAATTTCCCTCATGGCCCAGTGGACCCTCCATCCTAAAAATGTCCCTGATCCCAATCTCCCCCGACCCTAAAATTTTTCTCTGGTGACCCATGGACCTCGGACCCAGCCCCCTCCTTTGATCCCACCACAATACCGCAGCAGTACAATGGACCTTCCCCAGAATCCACCTTTAAAACTTGGAGGCAGGAGTGATGCCCACTCTTTCCTGCCTCTGCACTACGAGTTGCAGAGGGACCAGAAATCCAACCCATCCCCGCCCGTCCCCACTGGAATCCAACCCGTCCCCATTTGTCCCCTTAGGGAATCTAACCCATCCCCGTCCATCCCTGCGGGGAATCTAACCTGTCCTCACCCAGTCCCACAAGAATTTAATGGTACATAAAAAATCCTGTCGGCTCTCTCAGTCTCTGGTTTGTAGCCGCAGCACTGCAGGCAAGGAAGGAACGGAAGTTGGAACACTCTGGTGTGCACATGTAAGGACTTCTCTGACTTCACTGGCACTGAGTGCTAAGAGATCACCACATGCACGTGCCAGTAAGTCAGGTGAAATCTGATTGTCTGTGCCTATGTCAGAGCTGAGGTCTGCACATCAGCCCAGGAGCAGAGAGGATTAATAGTAACATAGTAAATGATAGCAGATAAAACCGTATCGGTCCATCCAGTCTGCCCAATAGTCACAATCATTATCAATCATGATTAAATCAACAATGAATGTGATATTATATACTGAATTATGGTCTTTCTGTGGCATTTCTGGGACATAGACCATAGAAGTCCGCCTGGCCCTATCCTTATGTCCAATTGCTGGAGTTGCCTCAAAGCCCACTCCAGCCTATTCATCTTCTCATTTGCGGGACACAGACCGTAAAAGTCTGTCCAGCACTGCCCTCATGTTCCAGCCATTAAAGTTTCCAGCCCATCCTGAACCAGATTGCCATATAGAGACATAGACCATACAGGTCTCCCGGTATCAGCCCTAATATCACAGCCAGAGTTACCATCTAAGTATCATTCGACACATCCACACACGTGCAACCATTTAAGTTTAGGTTTTTTATAACTTCAGTTTCTAATTAGAGATTCTTTGTGTTCGTTCCATGCATTTTTGAATTTCATCACCATTTGTATCTCTACCACCTCCTAATGGAGACTTTCCACATCTGTGCACTTAAAGCAAGGAGGAGGAGGAGACAGCACTCAAAGAACTTGTACTCAGTAGGTGAGAGGCTGGTGCAAGTGCAGCATACACTTCTACAAGAACCCCACAGGAACTGCTTCTGCCCCACGGGATCCCCACAGGAACTGCTTCCGCCCCACGGGAATCCCACAGAACTTGCTTCCGTCCCCACGGTGAATCCCCCGCGGGTTCTGCGGGATCCTGCGATACCCCGTTCCTGTGCAGGTCTCTACTTCTGCACTGCCATTCTGGAAAGTGGCAGTGCCTGACCCTGCACTGTACATTCTAGGATGCATTGTGTGGGGTACAAGTCTGCCAAATTTGATGATACCAGAGCCAGATGTAGGACTTACTTTGCTTTTCAGAGAAGCAGCAGCAGCAGCAGGATTTTTCATAGCACTTTTCCTTGGAATTACTTATTCAGGGTTCATGGGTTAGTACTGGCTGGTTTTGCTGTGCACCTTTAAGAAAAATTCCAATTTTACCATTCAACAAAATATTTCAACCTGGTTCACTTTCGCTTCTATATGAGCAGTCAGAATGTCGTGTAAGGACCAATGACCAATAGGTCTTGGACACCAGGGAGGCAGAAATGGCTACATCTTAACTGGATGTTCATAATCAGGGGAGCTTCAACCCAGTCCTCAGGATACCCCCCCCCCCCCCACCCCCCCCATCTAGTTTTTAGCACATTCACAACAAATGTACATGAGAGAGAGAGAGAGAGCTTTGCATACAATGGAGAAAGAGGATGCAAATCTCTCTCAGTCATATTCATTGTGGATATCTTTTTAAAAACCATTGAGAACTGTTAACTCCTTTCTTTGAAGGGCAGCTGCGACTACTGAAAAACAGATCCCTTGACCAGGGCAATCTTGAAAACTAACAACTACATCTAACCATCCCTTTCCTAGGAATATTATAAAACAGTCTGCTTCAATTCAATGAAAGAAACTGGCTAGACCCATGCCAATTTGACTTCAGACCTGGGTATAGAACAGTTTGTTTCGGTATCCCTGCTTGACAATCTCCACAGAAACTGCAACAGGGGATTCGCCTCAATTCTAGTGTTGCGATTTCTCAGCAACTTTTAACACCGTGGACTTTACACAGCTGATGGAAAGCTTTTGGTGCACAGTTTTTTATGGTCAATTCAATTTGTCAGACAGACAAGTAGTTCTGTTCAAGAAACCGCAGATCACCATATTGAGGCACTGTAACTGTAAAGATACGCATGAGGGGATGCCAGTAGGCTGTCAAGTATTTATTTAATGAGGCTACCTAATAGCAAATCAGGAATGAGGCAAAAACAACAGTCTGTCTGAACTCAAATAAAACAGATTCTGTTGGTGTCCAAACACAATTCGGACAGTTACCTGACTTTAAAAGTATAACTCATTTGGAACAGCAAAACTCCACCACTAGTATAACATCATGTAAGGACAATTTTGGAATATTTTACACCACAATACAAACAACTCATCACAGTGGTCCATCGCCATGAATAAATAGCCATATGCTAGACTAGTGGAACACCCTGTATTCTGGTCAAACTAAAAAGAGTTTGCGTCAGCTCCAACTAATTCAGAATGTTGCAGAATGACTGACAGGGGGCTGCAAGTGGTGACATCACACCCTTCCTGTAAAAACTGCACTAGCTACCAGTATCCTACTGGGACAAATTTAAAACTCAATGTTTAATTTTTAAGGCCATCAGACAAAATAGACCAGAGTACCTAAAGAATAAGATAGCCCTCCACTTGCCTTTGAGGCCTCTAAGGTCCTCTCAAGGACCACCACTATCTGTATCCTCAAAGGAAACTGCTAACGAGCCTTCTCAGGAGTAGCCACCATACTCTGGAACTTACTGCCAGAGGAACTACAACTAACTCAAGACTGCCTCTAGTTCAGGAAGTAGATGAAAGCCTGGTGACTGACTATCCACTCAGCATCTGGACTAGACTGCCACACACCTTGTAACTAAGACCAGTTCCACATACTTTCAACTGCACATATTATTTACCTTCATTTTAACCATCCAGCTCTTTATCTCAACAACTTTGTTTTAAAACCCTCTTTCTATGCATGCTGTATGTCAATATATTTAAACTGCATTTGCCCTCTTGGCTGCCTATTAAGATGTTTCATTCTATCATACTGACATTATGACCGTTATATCTATATTATTTGAATGTTCTAAATGTGTGCCATTAAACTAGTTCAGTGTGTATTATGTTACCAATCTTATAGTAAGAACAAAACATAATGGTGCAGCAATTAAATTACAAACTCTCAACCCAACAAGCAATTTGCAAACTCAGAAACCACTGTGCGACTATAAAAAGGAAAAAAATTTTAAAAGCCATTTTAGGTCACAGCTCAGGGTTGCCTCACTGGACAGAGAGCTATAAAGAAATGCAGTTCAGAGGCTTTTTTTCCCCTCTAAGGGTGCATACCTCACTGATTAATTTTATCCTTATATTTGGTCATATCACTATTGTTACACTGTTAACAAATGGTAAGTTTTATTAAGCTACACCTATGGTACACCTTCGGTGAATCTCTTGTATAAAAAGTAGTTAATAAATCCCAACAAACAAATAATTCAACCGGCTGGGTGTTTCTAGAGACTAGTTAGAGAACCACTGCCCTGAGGGAACCCATGTTATGGAAGGATGGGATATTAGGATAGCTTATTATCAGATATTTCACTCTGGTCTTTTAAATCCAGGGATCAGCCTTTCCTTTCAGAGAGTCAAGACTATGAAGCTAGGCAAAGACTCAGTATAGGGCAAAACTGCATGATTTCAACATGAGGATTTCTCCTAGCTACCACAAAATACAGAATAGGCCATGTTGCTAGCTTTAAATCAGTGTACATATCTCCCATGCACTGCATTCCTTTAAAGCAGATGAAAAGGAACCTTCTTACCAGATGTTTCCCCTTTTCCGATCTTCTTCTTCCTCAGCTTTGAGCAGTGGGGTGCAGTTGCCTGCACTATGGATTCTGGGTAGCAGATTAACACAGGGATGGGAACCTCTCCTTAACCACTAGAAGACAAAGATTTTCCTTCTTTAGAAGGAAAGCAACAGTCACTAGGTCACTCAATTCCATCAGTGTTGGAATTTGACAATCAAACAAGTGAGTGCGAAAGCAGACACAAAAACAGAACCAGCAGCTGTGAAAGATTGAAGTCAGAGGCTCCCAAACTCTGGGCCCATGGGATGAAAGTGGCTCTTGAACCATGTTTCCCTATCTACTACTACTACTTAACATTTCTAAAGCGCTACTAGGGTTACGCAGCGCTGTACAATTTAACATAGAGGACGGTCCCTGCTCAAGGAGCTTACAATCTAAGAGACAAGTGAACGGACAGTCCGATAGGGGCGGTCAAATGGGGCAGTCTGGATTTAGTGAATGGTGAAGAGTTAGGTGCCGAATGCAGCAGATCCAGCCCATGGTGTACATTTTTCTTTACCTATAAACTTCATCCTATGTCCGTCCCCCCTTACTGCAGCTCTGTGATTCAGCCAGCAGACTGAACACAGCCTCAGAACTCAATTGTCCTCCCATGCTTATCCTTACTACACCAAACTTGCCTACTAAGAAGTTCCCTCTTCTTCCTTCCTTCTGGTCCCGGGAAAAAGAGAGAAACACAATGGGGATTAGAATCACTGATTCTGGAGCTAAGCAACTGCTGAACTTGCCAAAATGAATTCACCCAACTGCCTCTGATCTCAAAAATCACAGCTCACCCCCCCCTCCCCCAGCTCCCATCTATTATGAGCTGAGCATCAGTGCTAGGAGGGAAGTTGATCCTCTGCTCTTGGTGGATGCGGGCTGCAGGACTGTGGTAAGTATAAAATCGGTGCTCTCTCTCCTCTCAATGATGCAGGACCAAAATGTGGTGTATGGATTTACTACTACTTAACATTTCTAGAGCGCTACTAGGGTTATGCAGCACTGTACAAATTAAACAAAGAAGGACGGTCCCTGCTCAAAGGAGCTTACATCTAAAGAATGAAAAGTCAAGTTGGGGCAGTCTAGATTTTCCTGGTAGAGGTGTAGTGGTTAGGTTGCCGAAGGCGACTTGAAAGAGGTGGGCTTTAAGCAGTGATTTGAAGATGGGCAGGGATTTACCCGGCTCCGTGATGGCAGTAACCAGAGGTTGAGCAAATGAAAGGAAGGGAATAGGGCAGAAGAGTGCATATTGGGGGGGGGGGGGGGGGGGGGGGGGGGTTGGGGGGGGTGGGGGGGGGGGGGATTGGGAGTCGAACGCACCACACACAAGCCCTCCTTCCCATTCCCCAGAGGGCAGATGCCTGGGGGAAAGGAGTATGTAGATCACTGCCATACTGGGACAGAACCAAAGGTCCATCAAGACCAGCAGCCTGTTTCCAACAGTGGCCAGTAGGATTAATTTGCTACAACTCCTGATACCCATGATCCTAGTCTCCCTACTCTCCCAGTGTTGTCAGCCACTGAAAGCACCAAATGTCCCACTCAACTAAGTTCAAGCAAACTCTTCTCCAAGGAGGACCTCATCTCCACCCAACTTCCTCAGCGATTTTTGAAAATGTCCCAAATACAATAAGGATGTTATAATGCCTTTGTATCGCACCATAGTGCGACCGCACCTTGAATATATGTGTTCAATTCTGGTTGCCGTATCTCAAAAAAGATATAGTGGAATTAGAAAAGGGTGACGAAATGATAAAGGGGATGGGACGACTTCCCTATGAGGGAAGGCTAAAGCGGCTAGGGCTCTTCAGCTTGGAGAAAAGGGGCCTGAGGGGAGATATGATAGAGGTATATAAAATAATTGATGGAGTGGAACGGGTAGATTGAAGCGTCTGTTTACGCTTTCCAAAAATACTAAGACTAGGGGGGCATGCGATGAAGCTACAATGTAGTAAATTTAAAACGAATCAGAGAAAATGTTTCTTCACTCAATGTGTAATTAAACTCTGGAATTCGTTGCCAGAGAATGTGGTAAAGGCAGTTAGCTTAGCGGAGTTTTAAAAAGGTTTGGATGGCTTCCTAAAGAAAAAGTCCATAGACCATTATTAAATGGACCTGGGGAAAATCCACTATTTCTGGGATAAGCAGTATAGAATGTTTTGTACTTTTTTGGGATCTTGCCAGGTATTTGTGACCTGGATTGGGCCAACTGTTGGAAACAGGATGCTGGGCTTGATGGGCCTTTGGTCTTTCCCAGTATGGCAATACTTATGTAGTATTTCATGTGAAACATCTGGAGAGCAAGGCTTACACCACCCAAGACATGTGGGACCTAATAATTAAAAAAAGTAGAGTTTCTAAATTTATGCTCTATTTTCCCTTTTTTGCCACCCACGTTTTATGGCCTAAATGTAAGATATTTGAATTTCTGAGTAAAAAGTTAAGCCTTCGCCCCAGTACTCAATTTTTCAAAAAGACCAATTTAGGAGCATACTCTCAAAGTTAGAAGCATAAATCCTTTTGAGTAGTAGGCTCATCACAGTTTAATCCAGAGTACTAGCTAAGGTTAAACAACAATATAAAAACACAGAAATGAAGCTACGCTTACAGCAGGGGCTAGTATACTGGCCGAAAAATACTTGAAACACTTGATCAGTTAGATGATACTAAAGACAGCCATTCAATTCTCTCAACTGGGTGGGGGAAGTAGCTGGCAGCTGTCATTACCTTAATGAAGAAAAACTCAAAGCACAAGATGCTTAGAGCTGAACTAGGGTTGTTGGGGTTTTTTCCCTTTAAATCTAGAATGAGTTATGTACTAATAATTAGTTCCCTTAATTCAGTAGCTCTCAACCAAGGATAGGTGTGCCCAGGCCCACCCAGACAACTGGTCACCCTTGATCCAGCAGCCCAGAGACAACAAAAAGTTGACCGTTGAGAATTTCCTAGAGGCCTTGGACTATCCACATGTGGATGAAAAGACAACTACAGTGCCTGAAACAGGTTGACATTTGGAATACACACTTAGCCAAGACCTTAGAGAACACGGCACCACTAAAAAAGGTCTTATGCCCCAATCACAAAACGCTCACCTTGGTTTTCTCCAGAACTTTGGATACTTAAAACGCCAAGGATGGAAAATGGAAAGAAGATGGTGTAACTCTCGCCTGGATGAAGACAGGCTAAACTGTAGGAAGCACATGACAAGTACCGCCAAGCCTTAACAGCAACCAAAAAACAATATTCCTCTCAATGCATTGCACAGATTGCCAATTCAACCAACCAGTAGTTCAGTATAACAAACAGCCTACTGGAACCCCCACAAAAGAACCAACCTGCCCAGTCTAAACTGAAATGCAATGAGTTTGCTGTATACTTTGCCAACAAAATTAAAAGTCTCTACCAGGATTTACAGGCAATCCCACCCAGTCTCCAATCAGTTAACCAGGAGTGCACAAACTCACCTCCTCCTGACGGATGGGACACTTTTAAACCGAATGACAGAGGAGAGCCTTGAAAAAAATCCTAAGAGACCTTTGACCAGCTACCTGCTCCCTCAACCCCTGCCCATCAAAGACAGTGCAGCAGGCAAGTATGGGCCTCATAGAAGGCACCACAAAAATTGTGAACACCTCTCTTTCTAATGAGCAACTACCAACAGCATTAAAAAGGGTAGTGGTTCACTCTTTGCTAAAGAAAAACAACCTTAACCAGGACAAACTTGAAAGTTACCAGCCAGTATTCAACATGCCATTTCTAGTGAAACTTATAGAACATACAGTCTATGTTCAACTTAATGATTGGCTAGAAGAAGAAACTGTCTAGATCCATGTCAATCTGGATTCAGATCCGGTTATAAAACAGAAATGGGCCTCGTATCCCTACTAGATGATTGTCACAGAAACCAAGACAGGGGATTTGCTTTGGTGTTAGTACTGCTAGATTTCTCAGCAGCTTTTGACACTGTGGATCATGAAATCATGCTAGTACAACTGACTGTAACAGGTATCAATGGCACAGTACTTGTTTAGATCCTATCAGACAGGCAACAATCCATAATGTTTGGAAGCAACTCATCGCCACCATGGGCGCTGACCTGCAGGGTACCACAAGAATCGATACTGTCACCTATTCTGTTCAATATCTACCTCAAGCCACTAGCTGAGCTGATTCGGTCAATGGACACTCCCATTCTACATCTATGCGGATGATGTGCAGCTACTCATATCCACTGAACCTGACTTACCTACTGCTTTGAATTAAGTTATTACATAACATCAATTCAAAAATGGGCTAAACACAACAAACTTTGCCTGAACCCAAGTAAAACCAAGCTTCTATGGGTCCCTAACACAAGTGGATACATACCTGACATCAAAATCTCTTTTGAGAAGTACAAACTCCCCCTAAAATCACAAGTCTGGAACTTTGGAATACAGTTACTTACTCTGATTCCCCAAATCCAAGCAACCTTCAAGAGCTACTTCTACTATTTGTGACAGCTATGCTGCCTCTCTCCTTACATCGAGAAGGTAAATCTTATCCCATATCATCAAGACTGGATTACTGCATGCACTATACAATGGTCTGACTACAAATGGCCTGCACCAGCTCCAATTGATTCAGAATGCTGCAGCAAGATTTACAGAAGGTTGCACACAATGTGACCACATCATACCATTTTCGCAAAAACTTCATTGGCTACCAATACAATATAGGGCTAAGTTTAAAACTCTATGTCTGATCTTCAAGGCCCTTAAAGGAAATGGCCCCGAGTACCTGAAGAATAGGATGATCCTCTACATACCACCAAGGATACTAAGGTCCTCTCAAGGACTATCACTAACCACACGCTCTCCAAAAGACATTACATGCGATACCCATGAGCCTTCTCCAGAGTAGCCCCCACACTCTGGAATGCACTGCCTGAAAGGCTCCACTTAACACAAGACTATCTCTACTTCAGGAAGCAGGTGAAAAGCTTGGCTCTTCAACCAGGCCTTTAATGGAAGTAGTAACTAACCTGTTAGTCTCACTCACACACAAGGCGCGACACGGGCTGCACACACTGCAGCAGGACATGTTTATCCACTCTTACCCTAGCTAATATTTAACCATCTTTCTGATCTCATCTGCACCTTTTGTTATATTAGTCACCTTATTTTCTAACTCCTCTTACTCTTTTACCTATCTATATGTTAACCAGCACTCTGATTGCATGTGCAACTTTCTTTAAATTAGTTGCATTTAGGGGTGATTGGATATGCTGTTAGTGGGCTGCGACATCGTGGAAGTTAGTGGTTAGAGGCTATCGGGAGAATGAATATATGAGCATTTGTCAATAACACGGTTAAAGGGGGAACAACTCACTGGGTTTATGTAGTCACTCCTAAACCTTTTGGAAGGTGGGTCAGTATTGATGAAGGGTCCTTGTTATTGTTTTCTACGGTATATTGTATGTGTAAGAGATGTCTGTCAATAGGGGGGTAAGGGGGGAGAGGAAAATGGTTGATAAGGACTATCAGTATTATGTTCAAATGCAACATGTTGTGATATTTAATTTTGTACTATTGAAATTGTTGGAATGCTCAGTATGTGGAATTACCAACAAAAACAGTTGAAACATAAATTAGTTGCCTTACTGTCTAACTCTTCTTACTCTTACCTATCTATATGTTCCATCTTTGCTTATATCCTACACTGTCGATTAAAATGTTCTATTACGTATTGTGTTGACATTGTAAGTAGTATACTATGCCATACTTTGCATTATTTTAATATTTTTACTGCTGTAATTGCCTATTGCTCACATTTGACTTCTTACTGTACACCGCCTTGAGTGAATTCCTTCAAAATGGCAGTAAATAAATCCTAATAAATAAATAAATCAAACATACATGAATGTCTTCCGGCTCAGCAACAGTTCTTACTGGTTTCTGGCCTGGTCCCTAGATTCAAAGTTAACTGCACAGTCTCTATCAGGTACACAAGGCTGGCCTGCAGCTGGTGAGGTCAAAACAAACTCTTCAAGGTTCCAATTTAAACTTGGCCTACTTGAACATAGTGGCTGCAAGTTCTAGGTAAAAGCATCTAAAGCAGGTATCACTGCTTCCCTCTGGGCCTCCTTAACCTAGCTTTGGTCCAGTCTTTTATGCTTCTTGACCCTCCTGGCTCCACTCCTCCCATGTCACTACCCCCTTGGGTGGGACTAGGGTTTTAAGATGGCCATGACACTGTGAGGGAATGTTCTTAAAGGAAAGTGGCAGCGTCCTAAAGACTCCATCACAGGCTTCAATACCATGGAGGATAGAGCTTTCCAAACTGTGGGTCAGGAATAGAGGCCGACCGAATTTTGTTTTCAGATCTGGCACCGAAACTAACCCAAAATTTGGATTCTGTCAAACATGACTAAACATTTTTGGTTGGAACCAAAAGCTCCTGGCTCTCTCCTCCCCAGGCCATCCACCAACTGCCCCCTCCACGGATTTACCTTCCAAAGGCCTTGTGGTCAAGTGGCTTTTTTGGGATAGGAACAGCCCACGTTGCTCCTGCCCTCAGTGGCTTCCTACTCCAAAATGGCAGCCAACTACTGCAGGCAGCTGCAAATGCCATTTTAGAATTGGGAATAGCATAGGCAACAGCAATTCCAAAATGGCAGCTACCGGAAGTCCTAGCCGCCATTTTGGAGCACTGAGCCACCTGGGGCAGGAGCAATGCAGGATGCTCCTGCTCCAAAGCTACTAGACCACCAGGGCCTTTAGAAAGTAGGCCTGGGGAGGGCGAATGGAGGCCAGGTTTTTTTTCTCAGGGTGGTGGGAGGCTGGCCAGGGTGGGCATGGCCACATTTTCAGTTTTGGTTTCACATTTGGGGGCACAACTTGAGTAGGTTCTTCATAGGTGAATCATTATTCTGACCTCGGGGGAGGGGGGAATGGAAGGTTTCACACAATTTGGCCAGTATTATGGTTTCATAGCCACAAAATAATTAACAAGTACTGATACAGCAGAAGCATATGTGTGTTAGGGGACCATGCTCAATAGGGACTGAAGTGTAGTCTCTTGGACTTCCTATAGCCTTCAGTGTGGCCTGCAGCCACTGAAGTCTGCACTGCTACCCTCACTGAAGTTATTGAGAGTGGAGTTGAGGTAGGGGTAAGGCATGGGTGCATCATGTTCTCTTTCACAAAATTAGCAACCCTAGTGTCCATCCGTCCAAGCTGTTGGCCCACCCAAAAACTGGCTTCTGGCAGTTGGTCTTGAGACTTGAAATCACAAAATTTCTGGCACCACCTGGCTCAACCTTGCAGGCAGCCAAGTCAAAGCAGGGGAAGCAGGAATCCCAATGAGCTTCTGCTGCTGAAGCCAGGTGAGGGGAAAGAGACTGAGTGAAGGCTGGCCATGAGAAAAAGATTGGGTGAAGCCTGGAGGGGTACATGAGAAATGAGAAAGACTGATGGAGATTGGGTGAAGGCTGGGGGAGGAGATGAGAGACTTGGTGAAGATTGGGGGGGGGGGGGGGGCACATGAGAGAAAGGTTTGCAAAGCCTGGAATAAAGAAACAGCCCAACTACCCGTAATATCACTACTTGAGCTTCCTTGACGCCATTTACTTTTGTTTTGATTTTTTTACCACTGTCAAAGACTAAATCAGTAGAACAGAAGATGAGCAAAAATACATTGGGGGGGGGGGGGGGGGAAATACACGAGAGAGGGTGAAGGCTGGTGGATACATGAGAGAGAGAGAGAGAAAGAAAGAGATGGGGTGTTCTCAGGGTGTATGATTCTCAAAAAGAGAGCACGAGTGTGAGCATACGTATCTTGGCCCTCCAAATGTTACAAAATATAAAATGCGGCCTGTTTTAGTGAGAGCTTTCCCTGCAAAGTTTACATTCCCAGCTAGTGCATGATGAGCCCTCTTCATATCAGCCTGTAAAGGACACTCCACATTGTTGTACCTTGTAGTAATCTCTGCTTTCTCACAGAAGCTAGCCACTTCTCGTAAACATAATTTTCTCTGTGTTTTTATAATTGGGTAGAGAAACCATCATCTCCTGAGAAACAAAATATAATCTCTATAGTAAAATTCTGTTTATCTGAACTATTCATTGAGACACTTAACTCAGGGCATTCACCTGAACTCCATCTTAAGTTGCTTGCAATACCAGCTGCAGGGACTCTGTTAGAACTTTTCCCAACACCAGTGTTAAGGTCTGTGCATGGTCTGCCTTATGAAGCAGAGCTGGTGTCTAATCTGCTGCTGTTACCTTCTAAGTGTGCTAATGGTCACCTTGCAAGTATCCACCTGAATTCCGTCACGAGTACTACTATTTCTATAGTGCTAGACGTATACAGTTAGCTGGTTCCCGAGTATCTACCTGTTTGCTGCAATTCCCATCTGCTGCAAATAAAAGATAATTATCATTGTGTCTTTCCTAGGGTGCCTACAAGGTCTGTTTGGTCCCTGAATAAGAGTCATGCAAAAAAAAAACACAAGCTGTGGCCCTAGTGGTGTAAATCATTGGTTCACAAGAGATCATTTTTCCTGCGATTTTTTTTTTTTCTTCAATCAATAGGGTTACCATCCATACCTATTCTAAAAGAATTGGTACTTAGGATTAATCCTTTTTCTTTTTAGAATCCTCATTATCTATGCATTCCCAGTTACAATTTACCATTAAGACAATGTTTTATAAACAGATCTGCACAGAAGTTATGGCTTTACTTGGATTTTGATACCATATATACTCAAATATAAGTCCATCCGAATATAAGCTAAGGTATCTTCGTCAACTTGAATACAAGCCAAGGATAGAAATTTGGGAGACTGTGGCTCTATGTAACAACAGAGCTTCATAACTGGAATTTATATTTTCTACTTTTTTAAACAGATCTCAGGATTTGGACTTTGCCTTTGTACCAGCTTTGGTTCCCGGGAAAGGTTACGCAAGATCGGAGACGAGCAGATGTGGTCCCTCTTCACAAAAGTGGAGACAGGGAAGAAGTGGGAAATTCCAGACCGGTAAGTCTCACATCAGTCATAGGAAAAATAATGGAGTCGCTGCTGAAAGAAAGGATAGTTACCCTTCTAGAAGCCAACGGGTTACAGGACCCGAGGCAATATGGTTTTACCAAAGGAAAATTCTGCCAAACAAATCTCATTGACTTCTTTGACTGGGTGACCAAAGAACTTGATGAAGGACGTGCACTAGTTGTAATCTACTTGGATTTCAGCAAAGCCTTTGATACGGTCCCCCACAGAAGACTCGTGAATAAGCTGAAAGGGCTGAACTTAGGACCAAAAGTGGTGAACTGGATAAGAAACTGGTTGACCGACAGGTGGCAGAGGGTGGTTTCTAAATGGAATCTGTTCAGAGGAAAGGAAGGTGAGCAGTGGAGTTCTTCACGGGTCAGTGCTGGGGCCTATTCTGTTTCATATATTGTGAGAGATATTGCTGAACAGTTGGGAAGGAAAGGTTTGCCTTTTTGCAGATGACATGAAGATAACCAATAGAGTGGATACCCTGGAGGAAGTAGAAATGATGAGATGGGATCTCCAAAAGTTAGAAGAATGGTTGAGGGTCTGGCAGTTAAAATGTAATGATATGTAGCACTATTTTTTTTCTGGGGTATCTGTTCTTTCTGGTTTCACTTTTTGTACTTATTATAAAGAAACCACTGTACCTTATTTTTCACTTTTTATCTTGCTGTGCATTTTCTACAGTGTCTATTTAAGTTATTTTAAATATTAATAACAGTGCTCAGTTGTCACATATTACTCCGGTCATGTTTCTGTTAGTAATATGTTGTAACCCACATCACCGCGCCATGGCCCTCCCTTCCTCCTTGTTTACTTAAGTCTCTCTATCTTGTTCTTATACATTTGCATTCAGCATTCCGTACTGTTTACTTCAATATAATGATTAATGCACTTATCCTGGGGCTGGTCTTCTTTTACTTTAGTTATGATGTGGTTATTGCTCCGGAGTAACTAATACATGCAATTTTGTGTTTGTGACCTTTTTTCGTGCAACTCAATTCTCCTCAGCTGTTTCATTTCTCCATTTATTCACTCCTGCTTAGTTCTCAACACAAGCTGTGTTTCGCTTGTCTTTCGTGTCCTCAGGAGAACACTTTTAAAACATAAATACATGTTACTGTATCGCTATCGCTTCTGTTTTTCTACTTTGCATGTTAATTTAATCTTTATTGTTCTAATTCTTACCTTCCTTTTAATTTTACAATCTCAAATTGTCTTTTTGAATAAGCTGTTTGGCGTACTGGTGTGGAACATCGCTCCTACTCAAGACTTTTCAACCAAAAACACTCGCCAATGCGCCCTAGTTTTATAGCCTACTTTCTTGATGTCACTTCCTGTTACTCTATTAGCCACTCTACCTCACGATTTAGACCACGTGGTATCACCGTGTCCCATTGGAAGATTAGTTTTTGATCTCTTCGTTTCAACAACCTAGCCACATCACCCCCATGGGACAACTTTATTTGTGTTAATATTATGTATTTCAGATCCTGGAGTTAATGTTTCATGTCTTCTCAATGTTCTACTATGGGGGCTTCTTTCTTCTTTACTCGAAGGTTGCTAATATGGTTCAGCTATTCTTTGCTTTATTTTTCTAGTCGTGTATCCTATATACCACTTCTTGCATGGGCAAATAATCCCATATGGGATGAATTGCAATCAGTCCTTGTCAAGATCCAATATGGTTTCCCTGTTTTGGGATGAGTTACTGAAGTCGTCTGCCAGATGTATTTGCAATACACACATCCGGAGCATGGCTTGTCCTCCTTCACCTGGCTTTGATCCTTTCTCCAGCCTACTCGTTTCAGCATCTCTCCCATATTCTTAGATCTTGTATATGCAAATAGCGGATTTTCTTTAAAATCAAGTAAAGATAGCATCGATCAATGTTTACTGATAATGTTTTTTACTAGCCCCGTTTGGGCCGAGTGGAGGAGTGGCCTAGTGGTTAGGGTGGTGGACTTTGGTCCAGGGGAACGGAGTTCGATTCCCGGCACAGGCAGCTCCTTGTGACTCTGGGCAAGTCACTTAACCCTCCATTGCCCCATGTAAGCCGCATTGAGCCTGCCATGAGTGGGAAAGCGCGGGGTACAAATGTAACAAAAAAAACAAAAACAAACAAACACGTAAATTTGTCCCGTTGTGTTTTTTTCTCCTCTTTTGGGTTGTAGTAGCCACTGTTGATGTGTGCTAGCAGCTCTTTTATGAGCTTTCCTAATTATTTTTGTTGGGTAACCTCTCGATCTAAATCATTTGGACATTTCCTCTGCTTGAGCTTTAGAGTCATTCTGTGTGCCACATAATTTTCTTATGCACAGAAATTGTCCCACAGGAATACCAGTTTTTGCTGTGTATGGGTGGAAGCTTTTGAAGTGCAGCAGTGTGTTGGTATCTGTTGGTTTACAAAATACTGTGGTCTCAAATTTGTTATTATACGTGATTGCTATGTCCAAGTAATTAATCGATTTACCTCCTACCATTGTTTCGAATCTGATATATTCATCACATTTGTTGATGTATTCAAGGAATTCCTCTAGTTGTTCTAAATCCCCTGTCCAAGCCAACAAAAACATCAATGCATGTTTTCCAGATTTTGATTTGAGAACTAAATCTACAACTAATATATATATATATATATATATATATATATATATATATATATATATATATATATATATATAATGGGGATTTAATGTGAGCAACTACAAAGTGATGCATGTGGGAAAGAGGAGCCTAAACCCTCTGCTCAATGTACATGCAACTGGCACCTCAAATATTGTGTGCAATTCTGGTCACTGCATCTCAAGAAAGATAATAGGGGAATTAGAAAAGGTACAAAGAAGAGTGACAAAAATGATAAAGGGGATGGGATGACTTTCCTATGAGGAAAGGCTAAAGCAGCTAGGGCTCTTTAGCTTGGAGAAGAGATGGCTGACGGGAGATGATAGAGGTCTATAAAATACTGAGTGGAATGGAACGAGTAAACGTGAATCACTTGGGAGCATTCAATGAAACTACTAAGTAGTACATTTTTCTTCACTCAATGTGTAATTAAACTCTAGAAGTCGTTGCCAGAGAATGTAGTAAAAAGCAGGGTTTAAAAAAAAAAAGTTTGGATAGTTTCCTAAAAGAAAAAAAAAAAGCATAAACCATTATTAAGATGGACTTGGAAAAAATCCACTACTTATTTCTAGGATAAGCAGCATAAATCTGTTTACTTGTTTGGCATCTTGCCAGGTACTTGTGACCTGGATTGGCCACTGTTGGAAACAGGATAGTGGGCCCGATGGACCCTCGATCTGTCCCAGTATGGCATCGCTTATGTTAATAAAGGTAAGTGAAGGAGTAGAAGACGGTAAGAATAAAATTAATGAAATATCTGAGAGAGGTGAGGAAGAGATGAAGAAAAGACACAAGCACAGAAAAGAGAGAATGGAAAAAAAAAAAAAAGAACTATGAAACAAAAGTTAGAAGACAGACAAAAAGCAAAGATTAACCAAAAGGGAGAAAAAGAAATCTTTACACTGAAGATACAGAAAAACAAAAATCCATATATTTGCTGTATATTTAGATACTGATGATTGCAAACACCCCTGGATGCATATTTTAAAAAGCACTTCATGGTAACCTATGGAACTTTGTAAGTGTAAGTGCTTTGAAAATGAGCCCCCTGGCCATCAAAAAATACCGATTATTATGCATTTGAATAAATTTAACAAAGTGTTCTCAAACTTTCATGACTGCTGTATCCCTTTTTTTTTTAGCATTTGATGTATGTCTGATACACCCTTAGTTCACAAAGCTTCAAAATTGTCATTGTTAGACATTGTTTTGTGTTCTGTTGGCTTACTTCCCCTTACTGCTGCACATCTTGATTTTACTTCTCCAGGTCAGAACACAGCTGATGAGGAGCCCTGCTTGAGGTTACCATTTTGTGTAGTAGGGGCAAGTAGTTTCTTTGTCCAATTTGGGTTTCCCTCTTCCTTGTGGTGGAGGTCTGGCTGTGTGCTCTCAAGAGGCTTCCTAGTACGCCTACGTTTGATTGACAGCCATTGAATTATCATTATAACAATTCATTCTAGTCAAAAAATTAACCTGATCAGCTATAAGGATCTTTTGCTTTCTTGAGTTTTTCTGCATTAAGATAATGGCAGATGACAGCTAATTTATCCAACCCGTTGAGACAACTGAATGACAGTCCTTAGTATCACCAAACTGTGGAAAAACATTTCTGAATTTTGTTGTAGTGAACTCTTGATTTTTCTTAATTTGCAACTATCTTCTGGTATTTCATGGCCATGACAAAGTTTGTTTTGAAATGTATTTTTTGCTTTTTATGTAATTTTGAGAAGTGTATAAAACACACACACTGCCACCTGGTGAAATTCCCCAGAGATTATTTTAACCTCCCCTTCCCACTCACCCCTTGCCTGGCCCAACACTGAACCCCTGACTTCTTTCAGCTCAAACTCCCTGCTTCAGTCAGGCCCCGATGCTCAGAATTCCTGCGATTTAGCCAGCAGTGATGAAAAAAATACCACCAGAACAGAGCAGAAAATTAGCTCACCAATGCTCAAAGGAAATGGTATGCAAATTGTATGCGCACTGTAAAAACAAAAGGAGGGGGATATGTTTGGCACACGCGCAGAAGAGATAGCACAATAAATGCAGCTTCTGAGCACAAGCACCAGGGCAAACCCGAACATGAAGCACACATTGGTGTCTGTTTTCTGCACCTTTAAATATAGGCTTTTCATCTTTAGTTATTTATTTTTACTTGGAAGGCTTAAATTTAAACACAGGAAACAGAAGCCAATGTGTGCTTTCACTTTTGGGTTTGATCAGACCTGTGCACATTTGTTTCTCAGTACTGCCACTTAGGGGCTTGCATGGGCTTCCTTCTGTGTCCAAACTGTATAAAAATCAGCAGAGTTTAAAGAAACAATCATGAGAAACCCTCTCTTCAAAGCTCCTAATGCCTGCTCTGAGCTGGTGTTATTTTTTTTTACAGTAATGGGACGGCTTTGTTTTGTGTGCTCTCCGAGCACTGGGAAGGAATAGGAAATCAGCTCATTAAAATGTGTTTGACATTAGCACGCTATCTGCGCTAATCTTTGGTGCACTCGTTTCTCGCGCTACAGCACCCGAGCATCCTGAGTTCACTAATGCAGGTGCTAGTTTGGCACTAATGGGCTCTAGTGCCTGCATTTGCTTCTGAGCATTGGGGCATCAGGCTGCATGGATGTACCTTCCAGGGCCACAAAGCTTTACAAAGAGCAAGCTAGTGCACCATCCAACAGACAGAACATTGAGCATCTTGAGGCTTAGTCACTAATTTCATTCAAATAATAAGTTTTAACCCAGAATAGTTGGTTTCTTCAGATTATACAAGATGTGATATGGCTGGTGTCACAGTGTGATAAGATATATAAATTTGGGAAGAAATCACTTTGGCCACAGGTAGTATGTGTGACAACAATTGAGAGCCTTTAATTCTCAAGTTGTTTCCATAAACTGAGGAGCTAGAAAACTAGATAAAATTGTGGGCATGATCTCAGTCTTGACTAGATACTGGAAAGAAGAGGAAAAAAAACTCAAAGTGGTCCAATTTATAAATATTCTGGATATTATTCTGAAAGAAAATGCTGAAAAGGGGGCTATAAGGGTAAATTTAAGAAAATCTGGTCAAGCTGGTTAAAATGTTTTAAACCTGGACCTATTTAATAAGAGATTGAGTAGGGAGGAACATGTTCTCCTCAGATTGAGAGGTGGAGTATATAGCTATAAATGTATGTGCCTAAGAATTTTATTTGTACTGGTCCTAAACCAATTCACATACTCCACCCTCAGCTTTTTCACCTGATCTCATAATGTAAAAACACAGGTATGCTGCTCAGCAAGCAATTTTATGTGGCTATTTTTCCTATGGCAGTGAGCAAGTGCTTATTTAACCTCAAAACAAAACCTTAGATTGTAATGGACATTATTTATTTATTACATTTGTACCCCGCGCTTTCCCACTTAAAGCAGGTTCAATGCGGCTTACATAGTAATAGGGATTACAAAGTATTGATAGAAAAAATATAAGTAATTATAGCAGAATAATAAAAGAGAGAGGTAGGTAGAAATGGGCAAGGGTGAAGGGAGTAGGAGAGGTATGAGCAAGGGTAGGTGAGCATTGGAGGAGGTGTAGAGGAGGCGGGAGGGGGATGGGACACGGGATAAGCAAATGGAAATTTGGTGGGAGATGTAGTCTAGGTCACTGTCGTTGTTTCCTGGATATGTGTTGGGTAGATGGGTACATAGGATTAAGCCTGGGTCATTTGGGTGGGCTTGTTTGAACAGATGGGTTTTTAGTGATTTCCGGAAGGGTAGATAGTTACTGATTGATAGGTCTGGGGAGTGCATTCCAGAGTTGGCTACCTAAGAAGGAGAAGTTGGATCCATAGTAGGTTTTGTATTATATGTTCCTTACTATCTTTGACCCTTATTGTACCTAAATACCCTCCCCTTACCTGACTCTTCAAATCATATTTGTTTACCCCCACCAGACTTGGCGATCGCCTTTACAGTAATATGTAAGCCACATTGAGCCTGCTAGTGGGTGGGAAAATGTGGGTTACAAATGTTATAAATAAATAAATATTGCACAGCAAAATGCATCCCAGGTTATTGGTTCTGGGATTTTTCTGGTATCTGCAATTACTTTTAAGAGAGGCTGATAAAGCAAGGATGAAGATATTCCTAACAAAAACTTTTTTTTATCCTTCAGCTATAAACAGTCATTTGTCAAATGTTCAGCGCTGCGTGCATCTGGTAGCACTATATAAATGCTATTAGTAGTAGTAACTGGCAAAAATCACTAATGATACTTGAGTCTTAAATAGGCAGTTTTCCCTAGCAAAATTCTCACTACCAGCTGTCTCATTGTTGAGGCTTGGGAAGCAGTACCGCCAACTTTGTCTACTGAAGCTTGAGGGATGTCCATTACCTTTTTTTTTTTTTTTCAAGTATTTGTCTAATTGGAAGAGGAAACTACTAACATATCTCTTCAGCCCAAATGTTGATACTCATCTAATCACACAAAAAACTGTCCTATGCCATGGTATACAGACATGATAAAATACAACTCTGCATAATCGTCAGCGGTAATGCTACAAGCTAGTAGAAGTTATAGCAGCACCATTTTTGTTACTACTTTCTTCCCCTGCTAAAATGGATTGGACAGTACTTTTCTAGTACTGCCCATGCCATAGGAAGAAAACTCTACTACTCTTTATAATCAGTGCAGTGTGATGAATACTAAAAGCACACTGGGTGCCACCTTCCACCTACCGCTTGAATCACCACTGAGAAAGTCGGCAAACTCTTGGGCTAATGCTTCATCACTGCTAATGGCGCCAACACAGGCATGGAAATGAACACAGTTTTGGCCAGGTTCTTCCTTTAGAAGCTTGGTCTTACTCATTTTCATAGATTTTTTCATTTTTAGGCTACCATGACAGGAGCAGAAAAACCTTGGCTGCAGCACCCCCAACGAGTTCAGTTTCTGCACAAAAGACACATGCAAGTAGCCCAAACTGTGCTTTGGACTCGCTTTGCACTTGACCACAAATATATTTCTGGTGACCCTTTGGACCAGGGGCCCCGTGGGCTCAGTGGCTAGCTGCCATATGGCCTGCTTCATTTCAGGGAAAATTTGCATGGAGTTCAAAACAGAGCTCTTCAGAGTCAGCGGCTTGGCTTCAGTGCAACAGTTTTCTGCCAACCTAATATGTTGACATCGGCGGTCAGTCACGTCCTTGACTGGCTCCTTCAAACAGGAGGGGAGGAAGCAACAGCCAGACCTCAGCTGGGTGAGAACAGTCCCATATATAGTTTCTGATACTCCCAGCTCCACAAAGCACCTATTATCAGGGCCTCGATCTCTCTGCCGGACAGAAAAAATCTGCTGACTGGACCCTGTGATGATTTTGACAGCATCAACACTGGGTTGCTTGCGAGCTCCACAGCGGAAAACATTCCCACAGCTCTTGTTTTTACAGCTCAACCCTCGGGTACCATTATATGTGCCACACCGAGGGCATTTTCTGATCCCTCGAAGGGTAGGTTTCCCCAGATCAGACAGAAATTCTGGAACATTGGCCTTTGTCGAGTTCATTTCCATCGTCTTACAGGCTCTGGAAGGCGAACATTTAAGAAACAAAAAAATGTATTAAGACAGATTTACTTGCTACAGGTACATTATGTTTTCTGGCTTTCCTTGTAAAGCCTCTTTCTTTTTTAAAATAAAGAGAAGATATATGTAGTCAACATTAGGGCTTGTGGTATTGCAGAATGTATAGAGGGCAAGCTAAATGGGCCTTAATCTGCAATAATAATCTGTTAAACATATAATTTACAAACATCCAAAAAGTGGGAAATGAGGGAAGGCTACACAAACCAAAGGTTCAACAAATAAAATTTATTACGTAAAACAAATATCAAGACTCGACACGGCACCGTGCTTCGGCATTCAAGATGTCTGCCTCAGGAGTCTCTGAAGCAGCCAAACCTGCATTCCTCCTCTACCGGAGCACTAGAAGTGAACTACCAGACTCTTTTCCACAGTACAATAGCCATATGTGCATGGTCTTTTTAAACATATGGCTAATGTTGAACCTTTGGTTTGTTTAGCCTTCCCTCATTTCCCACTTTTTGGATGTTTACATATATAATTTAGACAGAAGGCTGGTTCATCAAATTACTATTAAACAGATTAGCTGAGGCCAGTTAGCTGGATTAGGATTCCTCAGAATAACAAAAGTTACTTACCCGTAGCAAGTCTTCCAAAGATAGCAGGACTTGAACCCTCATGCTTGAGCTGATGGAGCCCAAGTTGAAAACAGTACCGAGGAATTTTTTCTAGACGTGTTTCGACCATCTCACCGCACATGCACTCTTGTTCCCACCTGCCACTGTTGAGCGGGACCTCCTCAGTCTACTGCTAGCTAGCGCAATGCAACTCCTTGGGAGGTGGAAGTTCGGTTGTGTAAAATCAATCCTGCTGTCCATAGAGAACACTTGCTACAGGTAAGAAAATTTGTTTTCCCTAAGGGCAAGCAGGACCGTGAATTCTCACACACGTGATGCCCTAGCTACAAGCTGCCTTTAACAGAAAAAAAGGAAACAAACACAGCAAGTGGTGCCACGATAAGCAGACACCAATATTTTTGGAGGCAACAGGCCATTTTATTATTTTCATCATGTTTTCCATTTTTTGGGACGGCAGCCTGAAATTGAAAGAAAAGGGCCTAGGGAAAAACACAGTTGAATTCTAAACCCCAAACAGAATCTGTAGGACTTTCTGGCCAAACTTACCATCACATCAGGAGTCCTGTTCTAAGCTAACAGTGAGATGTGAATGTATGAATAGATGTCTATGTCACAGCTCAGAAAATTTATGCAAGCCAGCTTGGGCATAAGTGAAGGAAATGCAGTCTGTTAGTCAATTGGAAACAGATGCCATCATGTTTGGGTCAAACGAAACAAAAAGCTATGTGGACAATTAATGGGCTTTAGTCCACTCCACATAAAAGGCCACGTCTCTCTTGCAATCCAGAGTGTACAATATGCTTTCACCTTTATGGACACGCAGTTTAGGAAAAAAGGTTGGCAGGACTACTGACTATTTAAGGTAGAACAGCACTAATTTCAGGAAGGAACTTTGATGGGTGCATAGAATCATTATTATTATAAAACTTAGTATAAGTCAGATCAATCACTAGGGCAGTGATTTTCAACCTTTTTCAACTTGCAGCATACTACAAGGTGCAAAAATTGTCAAGGCACGCCACTGGAATCTAACCCATACCCGCCCATCCCACTAAGATCCATTCCATCCCCACAAGTCTTCTCCATCTCCACCCATATCCGTAACATTCAGAAGTAGTTATTTCATTTAATTATGCTACTGAAATACATTAGAGCACCAATATATCTGCAACTGTGAAACTGGAGCAAGACGGACTATTACAGATCCCTACACAGACACATGCCAGAAGAATCCTTCACCTCAGCTGCAGAACATGACTCTCACCTGACACAAAATAGGGAACTGCAAAAATCATGCAGACAAAAACTAAAAGCAAAGATTCTGGACACTGCATGTTGTGCAACAACAGAAAAATAGAAATAAATGCTTATCCTCCTGTATAGTGCAAAATAAAGCCAACAGATGTAAATTCTCAACACCACAGCCATAATTCAATCACTAAACTGAAAATAAAATCCTTTTTCCTACCTTTATGGTCTGGTGATTTTATTATTCCAATCATCTTGTTCCCAATCTTTGGTTCTGCTTTCCTCTGTCTGTTCTCTTAACTATGTTTCCAGGGCCTCCTTTCCATTTGCAATTTCTTTTCTCACCTCCTGCCCTATGTCTGTTTGGCACTGATCTGTCGCATTCAGCTTTCATCACTTTTTCTGCCTCCTTCTCAAATCTATTTTGTTTTTCCTTCTCTTCTGGGCAGCCCGTCACCCCCTTCCCTATATGTGCAATATTTCACTCATTTTCCTGTGTGGTATTGTCTCTCCTTGGAACCCCTCCAGTGCAGCACCTTTTTCCCTTTCTGTACCCCCTCTTCTTCACCCACCGCATTGGATCTCTCTCTTCCTTAACTGACCTCCCTGTCCAGCACATCTCTCCCTCCTTGCCCCTCATGCAGAACCTCTCTCCTTCCTTGACCCCTTGTGTCAGTCTTCAAAATTATTTCCATTTCTTCTCTCGTCGTCTTCTTTTCCTTCTCTACATCTGTTTGCCGCTGATCTATAAGTTGTTTCCACTTTTCTCTTCTCTGCCTTTATTTACCTATTTGATTTTACCCCAATTCTCTCTTCTTCGACTCCTCCTTTTCGCCTCATCTACCTACTGACTTTTTCCATCTCCCTCCCATCCTCTCTCCAGCACTCCCTGTGTGTCACTCTCCCTAGTCCTCCATTTCATAGTAACATAGTGGATTATGGCAGATAAGGACATGAACAGTCCATCCAGTCTGCTCTATATCCTCTGCACATTCCCTCTCAGCCCTCACCTACCCTGCACTAGATCTCATTCCCTCACCGACATTGCTGGCTGACACTGAAAAATAAGGTTGGAAGAGCGTTGGGGGGAGAAGGAAAGACAGAAAAACAGTTGCTGCACCTCAGGGGGGGGGAGCAGGTGGAAGAAAGATGTCAGTTCTCGGGAGGTGGGCATGGGTGGAAGATGCCGGTTCTTGGGGATCTTAGGAGGGGGGCGGGTGCAATATACCAGTTCAGTGAGGGGAGGGGGGCAGGAATTAGATGACAACTGTTCCCAGTGGGCTTTAATGATGCTCAGTATTGAGGGACACCAAAACACTGTCAAGGTTGATGCATCCCCAGCATTCGATGCAGTTCCTGGACCAGGAAGACTGAAGTCTCCAATGCTAAGATCGATGGATCAATTTTATTACAAAAGCTTTTCCCTACCACTAATCCTTTTTTATGCCATACGTGAATGAAGAATACAATGAGAGGGATCATGGTAGGGTCCCAATCATTGCAGGCACCACAAGTGGGCATATCTGTAATGGATATGGCCCTGTTGCACCAGGAACACTTTTGAAACTGCTGGGTGTCTACTTTGGGGGCATTCTGCTTGAAAAATAAACTGCAGAGAAATCAAATGACTCAATAGTGACAAAAAAAAAAACCCTTAAAAAGTCAAGTGCAAAACCTATACTGGGTAGAGGCAAAAGACCACGCAATAGCTACAGAATTTATAGATTTCAAGTGAAAATAAAGTTTGAGCTGAAGTGACTGCGATTTAAAAAAACAGGTTCAATCGGCTCAACAGAAAAGATTAGACAGAGGAAGTCTCTGCACGACAGTGTCAGGCAGGAATAGGCATAGGAGACTGCCCAAACGCTTCTAGAAAGAGTTGCTGGAGTATCGTTTTCTGCTCCGGACGCCATTGGTAATGTTACTTATGTGTGAGGATTCACAATCTTGCTTGTCCTCAGAGAATTTTCATATAGGCAATGTTTGTAGAGTAATCTTAAAAACAGCTGAAGTCAACATTTTACTATGTGTAACTCTTTTAAAGATATCTTAGGCCTCATAATGACCGTCCTCTGCACGTTCCTTAACCCATGGCTACTGACTTTGGAGAGATGGCCTGATTGAGGCTGCCTCTTTTTGATAACAAACTGTTTCCTCTTTACAATGATGGGCCTAACAGTGCTCCAAGCTATATTCAAATAAACTGAAATTTTCTTATAGCCTTCACTCAATCTGTACCTTTCGATAACTTGATACCAGCTCTATAGTCAGCATGTTTAGACCTTTGCTTCAGATTTACTTCTTACAACAGAAAACAGCTTGACTCTTTATTTGGGAATATTTTAATCACTAGGACTAGCTCTATGGGGCCCTATTTAACTTATTATGAACCTAGTTTAGGCAATTTTTGGAACCACAGTTAATTAGAAAAGCCATCCGATGAGCTGCATAGCATTTGCAAAGAACCACTATGAGAACATTGCACACATATGGGAGGTGGTTTTCTGGTCTGATGAGGCCAAAGCGGTCTCAGAGCTAAGTGATGTATGGTGTAAAACAAACATAGTGAATGGCACTACTATCAACGCTTGAGTAAAGCACAATTGTGGAAGTTATGTTGTGGGGACACTGTGCAACAGCAAGGACAGGGAGGTCTGTGACGATCAAGGGAAAATGGATGCTGCGAAATATAGTCAGGTCTTGGAGGAAAACCTGTTTTCATAGTCTGCTGTAGACCCAAGTCTGGGAAGACGACAGATTTTAGCAAGAGAGTGATATTAAACACAGAGAAAGCAAGAAAAAAAGTGAATGCCCTTGAGTGTTCCAGTCAAAGCACAGACCAGAATCCAACAGAAAACCCATAGTAAGAACCAAGAATGGGCAATAAGTGCACCATCTCACTGTGCAAACTTAGTAAACACTTTCTTAAATGACTCATCCTCTTATTGCTATAAAAAAAGGCTTTCAAGTATTATGTCAATAAATGTAAATAATTTAAAAACCCAAATGTCTTGATTGCTTAACTTTTTGAATATTTCTTTAATAGCTGTTTTACAGCATAGAGTATATTGTTTAGTTCAATGAAACCCACTATTTTAATGCATTTTCAATCCTATTTTTTAGACAACAGAATGTGAAAAATGTAGAAGGGAGTGAAGACTTTTAGAAGGTACTGTAATGCCAGCAGAAAATTACCAAATCGGTTAAGCATCTCTATCCAGTTGAGATGTCTCCACTGGTGATACACGAGCATAAGAATTCCCATAACATAAAAGAATAAAATACAAGCCAAACAGCTTGCTATTCCTGTTCTCTTATATAGATTTGGAATTGTAGGTTGGCCCCTTAAATACCTTGAAAATTAGATGTATGGCGGCATCTCACTAAGACGCTGCGGGTCTCGATCTTTCCATTATAGAGACAATGCCGAAACGTCGAGGGAGAGTAGCGGCTAGAGCTTCCCCGCTGCCTCCCTCATTACCTGGTCCTATTGATCGGTTTTTGAGACCGCAGGGTGGTATCTGTGACAGTGGAGTGCCGTCAGCTGGAAACGCCGGCGATCTGGAGAATACAGCTTTCTCTGGCCTTGATGTTACCATAAGCCCCACTATGCGCTCACCACCTCCCCAGCCAGTCGGCGCGAGTTCCTTCCTCTTAGGATCGACGGGGTCCACTCCGGAAGGTGTTGAGGGCCCAGTAGAGCGTCGAGAGGAAGTCTCGCTAACATCAGAGCAAGGAATGGAGGGCAGTTTGCCCATGGAGTCGCCAAGGATTGAGGGGAGAGGAGCTGAGGGTCAGAGTGTGATTCATGGACAGTCTTCTGAAAGGTTTGAAATACTTAAAGCGTTAGTAGAAAAACCAAAAGAAGTGACACTAGAAGCATTATGGGACTTGATATCTAACTTGGGACAAACTTTCCTAAAACAAAGTAATGAGGTTTTATCGAAAATAAAATCTTTAGAAATTGATTTACAAAAAAAAGAAGAGGAGTTTAAGGTTTTAAACGATAAATTTGAAAAACTGGACCAAAGGGTTATGAACTGTGAAACAATGCAACCTATCATGATTAAAGATTTGACAAGTCTCAGGACAAAAACTGAAATGTTTGATAACTATATTAAAAATCACAATCTGAGATTTGTTAATTTTCCTAGATTGCAGAATGTAACTCCTCTAGAGATGTTGAAACTATTTGCGAGAAAATTTGAATATTCCAGAACAAAACCTTCCGCCTTTTACCTTGGCATATTATATTCCTGGGAAACATCTGAATCGATCAACTGAAAAAAACGATAGATGTTTCTCTTTTGCTTGACACTACTGACTCTGAATTAGCAACAGCCGCTACCTTGGTGGCGACAGTTGCACTGTTACCAGATAAGAATTGGATTTTCCGTATGTTTTTCCGTAATAAAGAAAAACCTTTTTTAGGTTTTAAAATCCTTTTGTTTCCTGATGTCTCTAAGGAGACTAGACGACGGAGGAAACAATTCTTACTCCTCAAGCCTGAAATTTTGCACCTCGGGGGTTCCTTTTTTTTTTTTTTAAGATACCCCTGTAAGTGCTTAGTAAGACTTGGGGGGAAAAAGGTAAAATTATGTATAATCATACCTGATAATTTTCTTTCCATTAATCATAGCTGATCAATCCATAGACTGGTGGGTTGTGTCCATCTACCAGCAGGTGGAGATAGAGAGCAAACTTTTGCCTCCCTATATGTGGTCATGTGCTGCCGGAAACTCCTCAGTATGTCGATATCAAAGCTCCATCCGCAGGACTCAGCACTTAGAGAATTACACCCACGAAGGGACACTCTGCCCAGCTCACCACCGCCGAAACGGGGGAGGGGAATTAACCCAGCTCATCCCCACACAAGTGGGGGAGGGGAATCCGTCCAGCTCATCCCCGCAGAGCGGGGGAGGGACACCACACCCGCCGATGCGGGGGGATCTGGCTTATCCTGCAACCGCAACCGCGGGAGGAGCTGACTGACCCTAACACCGCCGAAGCGGGAGGGGTACAAAACTGCCCTACTGCCGCACGAAGCGGGAGGGAGTGCCGGCAGAATTTAAATCTCAATCCAGCCCCGAAAACGGAGGGGAGAGGAATGCAGCAGCTCACTGTAACACAAACTCGTCTTAACTCTTGAAGAATCCAAGTGAAAAAACTTGAACACGAAGTCTTTCTGAAGTAACTGAAGACTAAACTTGAACCTGAAATGCAACCAGAATAAAAACAGTACAGATATCTGGGAGGGGCTATGGATTGATCAGCTATGATTAATGGAAAGAAAATTATCAGGTATGATTATACATAATTTTACCTTCCATATCATCAAGCTGATCAATCCATAGACTGGTGGGATGTACCGAAGCAGTACTCACCCAGGGCGGGACATAGAAATCCCTGACCTCAACACTGAAGCTCCAAACCGGGCCTCCGCCCGTGCAGCCACAGTCAAACGGTAATGCTTGGAGAATGTATGAGCCGAAGCCCAAGTTGCCGCCTTGCATATCTCTTCCAAGGAGACGGATCCGGCCTCTGCCATCGAGGTCGCCTGAGCTCTCGTGGAGTGAGCCTTCAGCTGGATAGGCGGCACCTTCCCTGCGGCCACATAAGCCGCTGCAATGGCTTCCTTGACCCATCTTGCCACTGTAGGCTTAGCAGCCTGCAGACCCTTACGAGGACCTGCAAACAGGACAAACAGATGATCCGATTTCCGGAAATCATTGGTCACTTCCAAGTATCTGATGATGACTCGTCTCACATCCAGATATTTAAGAGCAGAGTACTCCTCTGGGTAGTCCTCCCTACGAAAGGAAGGGAGACCTAGCTGCTGATTCACATGGAAGCGAGAAACAATCTTGGGCAGGAAGGAAGGCACTGTGCGAATAGTCACTCCTGCCTCAGTGAACTGTAGAAAAGGCTCTCGACATGAGAGCGCCTGGAGCTCGGAAACTCTTCTGGCTGAAGTGACAGCCACCAAAAAGACTGCTTTCAACGTCAGGTCTTTCAGAGATGCCCTTGACAAGGGTTCAAACGGCGGCTTCTGCAATGCTCTTAGCACCAGGTTGAGATTCCACGCAGGCACCACTGAGTGCAGAGGAGGGCGCAGGTGATTAACCCCCTTGAGAAAGCGCACCACATCTGGCTGCGAAGCCAGGGAAGCACCCTTCAGGCGGCCCCTGAAGCAAGCCAGAGCCGCTACCTGGACCTTAAGGGAACTGAGCGACAGGCCTTTGTCCAGACCTTCTTGCAGGAACGTCAACACTGAAGAAATTGGAGCAGTGAAAGGAGAAAGAGAGCCTGCTTCACACCACGCTGCAAAGATACGCCAAACCCTGGCGTAAGCAGTAGAAGTAGAGCGTTTCCTCGCTCTCAGCATAGTGGCGATGACCTTGTCTGAGAAGCCCTTCTTCCTCAGACGCTGCCGCTCAATAGCCAGGCCGTAAGACCAAAGGGGGAGGGATCCTCCATCACCACGGGACCCTGATGTAACAGGCCCTGCTCCACTGGCAACCGCAGAGGATCGTCGACTGAGAGCCTGATCAAGTCCGCATACCAGGGACGCCTGGGCCAATCCGGACCCACCAGGATTATCCTGCCGGGATGCTTTGCCACCCGGTCTAGTACCCTGCCCAACATGGGCCAGGGCGGGAACACATAGAGAAGCTCTTGTGTCGGCCATTGTTGGAGAAGAGCATCTACTCCCAGGGATCGAGGGTCCCGTCCTCTGCTGAAGAAGCGCGGCACTTGGCAATTGGCCGATGACGCCATCAGATCTAGGCTCGGCTGGCCCCAGCGCTTCGTGATGTCCAAGAACGCCTGAGCAGATAGCTGCCACTCTCCGGGCTCCAAGGTATGGCGACTGAGAAAGTCCGCCTTGACATTCATGACTCCGGCAATGTGGGCCGCTGACAGCTGTTCCAGGTTCGCTTCCGCCCACTGGCATAGACTCATAGCTTCCTTGGCTAGAGGGGCGCTCTTGGTACCTCCCTGGCGGTTGACATAGGCCACAGCCGTGGCATTGTCCGACAGGACCCGTACAGGCTTCCACACCAGTACCGGGATGAACTCCAAAAGCGCCAACCGAATGGCTCTGAGTTCCAGGAGGTTGATAGACCACTTTGCCTCTGCAGGAGACCAGAGCCCCTGCGCTGTCCTTCCCAAGCAGTGGGCTCCCCAGCCCGATAACGAGGCGTCCGTCGTGACGACAATCCACTCTGGGGACACCAGAGGCATTCCCGCAGACAACTTGTCTGTCTGCATCCACCAGCTCAGCACCTTGCGCACTGCTGGATCCAAGGGAAGACGCACAGCATAATCCTCCGACATCGGAGTCCAGCGCTGCAGCAGAGAGTGTTGTAGTGGTCTCATATGAGCCCTGGCCCAGGGCACCACTTCCATCGTGGCCGTCATAGAGCCCAACAGCTGCACATAGTCCCAAGCCCGAAGAGGAGAGGCTACTAGGAACTGGTCCACCTGAGCCTGAAGCTTGACAATCCGATTGTCTGGCAGGAACACTCTGCCCACTTGGGTGTCGAATCGAACTCCCAGATACTCCAGGGACTGAGTCGGGCGCAGCTGGCTCTTCTCCCAGTTGATGATCCATCCCAGGGAGCTCAAAAGAGCAACTACCCGGTCCACAGCTTTGCCGCACTCTACATAAGAGGGGGCTCGGATCAACCAGTCGTCCAGATAAGGATGGACTTGTACTCCTTCCTTTCGCAGGAAGGCCGCTATGACCACCATTACCTTGGAAAAGGTCCGCGGAGCAGTAGCCAACCCGAACGGGAGGGCTCTGAACTGGAAGTGTCGGCACAGGACTGCAAAACGCAGAAAGCGTTGATGAGGAGGCCAGATGGGAATATGCAGGTACGCTTCCTTGATGTCCAAGGATGCCAGGTACTCCCCTGCCTTCACTGCCGCTATAACAGAGCGGAGAGTCTCCATGCGAAAGTGCCGCACTTTCAAGGCCCGATTGACCCCTTTCAGGTCGAGGATAGGCCGGACAGAACCTCCTTTCTTTGGTACCACAAAGTAAATGGAGTAACGCCCCTTGCCAAGCTGACTTTCTGGCACCGGAACGACCGCACCCAGGCGGATCAGATTGTCCAAAGTCTGCTGCACTGCCACAGCTTTGACCGGAGACTTGCAGGGAGAGAGTACAAACCCGTCTCTTAAGGGTCGGCAGAACTCTAGCTTGTAGCCGTCTCTGATGACTTCCAGCACCCAAGCGTCTGAAGTTATTGTGGTCCACTCGCCCAGAAACGAGGACAGCCGTCCTCCAATCTGCACTGGGGCGTGGACCAATACCCCGTCATTGGGTACGAGACCCTGGGGGAGGACCGGAGGGAGCACCTCCGGGACGGCGGTCTCTACGAAAGGAATGCTGCTTGGTGGAGAAATTCCTCTTAAAGGAAGAGGGGGCAGAAGCACCCGACCTGCCCGGGCGGTACCGACGGGCTTCCTGAAACCGTCCTCTGGAGGTACCGGGACGAGCACTCGCCCGAGCCCTGACCTCCGGTAACTTCTTGCCCTTAGACGTGCCGAGATCAGTCACGATTTTGTCCAGCTCGACCCCAAAGAGCAGCTTGCCTTTAAAAGGCAATCTAGCCAGGCGGGATTTTGAGGCGTGGTCAGCAGACCAATGTTTCAGCCAAAGCCACCGCCGCGCAGAGACAGTCTGAGCCATGCCTTTCGCTGAGGCTCTCAAGACATCATACAGCAAGTCTGCCAAATAGGCTAAGCCCGATTCCAGGGCTGGCCAATCATTCCTCAAGAAATGATCCGAGGGGGAAGCCCGCTGCACCATAGTCAGGCACGCCCTGGCCACATAGGAGCCGCAAACTGAGGCCTGCAAACTTAAAGCAGCCGCCTCAAAGGACGACCTTAAAGCCGCCTCCAATCTCCTGTCTTGGGCGTCCTTTAGGGCCGTGCCACCTTCCACCGGCAATGCCGTCTTCTTAGTCACCGCAGTGATTAAAGAATCCACGGTAGGCCACAGATAGGCCTCACGTTCACTCACAGCCAAAGGATAGAGGCGGGACATAGCCCTAGCCACTTTAAGGCTCGCTTCTGGGACATCCCATTGAGCCGAAATTAAGGTGTGCATGGCATCATGCACGTGGAAGGTTCTAGGCGGGCGCTTAGTCCCCAGCATAATGGCAGAGCCAACAGGGGCTGAGGGAGAGACGTCCTCCGGAGAGGATATCTTCAAAGTGTCCATGGCCTGCAACAACAGGTTGGGCAAATCCTCCGGGCGAAAAAGCCGCGCTGCAGAGGGGTCATCCGCTCCATCCGAGCGGGGATCCGTCTCCACCAAGGAATCCGCAAAGGACCGTTGGGAGACCTCAGACACGCTGCCCTCATCTACATCGGAGGAGACAAATTCCTCCAAGGCCTGGGAATCAACCCGAGGGCGTTTACCTCTGGGAACCTCAACCTCTTTACCAGAGGAGGGAGCGGGGGCAGCGTTGTGCATGAGGAAGGCCCGATGCAGCAGCAAAACAAACTCGGGGGAGAAACCCCCCAGACTGTGCACCTCCGCAGCCTGGGCAACAGCCCTAGGCGCGCTCTCAACCGGCGCTCGCAATAGCGGGGGAGAGACATGCTGCGCATCCAAAATGGCGTCCGGCGCGAAACTCCGCGAAGGAGCCGCGCGGGAAGAACGGCTCTTAACTTTAGCCGCTTCTGTGCCGTCGCCCAAATTAAGGGCGTTCATGGCATTAATGTCTCCAACCTCAAGGGCGGCCCAAGAAGAAGCCGTCCGAGCCGCGTGGCCGGCCAAGATGGCGGAGGCGAGGAGCGGGGGATGGGCGTTTATGGCGGGAAAAACCGCCACGCCGGAGGAAGGACCGGGACATGCATCGGTCGCGAAACTGTCACCCACCAAGGGCGAATCCGGCTTGAAGACCCCCGCATCCCCTCTAGAAGCGCTCGAGCGACCCGGGGAGCGACCCTTTGCGCCCTCGCCCTCCGACGCCATGAGCCACGAGGAGAAGAATCGGGGAACCCCCGCCCGCTATAAAAAGGTAAAATTACCTGCTGTCCGCTCCGAGTTGTAACGACCTGGTGTCTCAGTGAGTAGCTGCAATAGACGCTTAAATAAACGTCGAAATAAACGCCTTTAAGGCCGTTCAAAATTTTTTTTTTTTTTTTTTAACAGAGCCAGCGGGAGGGGGGAGAAAAGGAGGGACCTGGCACCACCAGGTTTGCACTTGCTCAAAAGAGCCCTCAACCCCAGGCACTCAACAAAACCTAAAAATTAGGCTTGGAGGCCTAGCCAGAGCTGCTGCTGTGTGTGACCACCACCTGCTGAGATAGAGAACATACTGAGGAGTTTCCAGCAGCACATGACCACATATAGGGAGGCAAAAGTTTGCTCTCTATCTCCACCTGCTGGTAGATGGACACAACCCACCAGTCTATGGATTGATCAGCTTGATGATATGGAATATGTATTTACAGAACCTGCACATGTATCGGCACTCATATCCTCAGCAAAAATGGATAAGCGATAAAGAAATAAGACAACCCCACTTAGTGAAGTGTAATATCCTGTATTTTTCCTATATTTTGTTTCTCCAGTTGATTTCCTAAATCTTGGATCCCCAATTTATGGACTTGAGTATCTATTTCCTATGAAAATGTGAATTTTCTTATTTCCTGGCTTCTATTTTTAGAGCTAAATGTGTTTTTCTTTTTTCTGTTTGATGATACTTTCTATGCAAGATGTTTCTTGTAATATTTTGAATAAATGAATAAATAAAATCAGATGTACTAACAAGAAAACTTCTCCATACTACAAGATAGTTTATAAGAATCATTTTATGCCATCCTTAGAAGCAAAGGAGGAAGGGCCTCACAGAAACAGAAAGATACCATCATAGGCCCCAAATGCACCAAAAATTGTTGAATTTGAACGTAAGCATCCAGAATCCAGTTCCATCATTAAACTTGGGCAAGCATTTCAACAGGGAGAAGGAATAAATGAGATTCCACCTGTATGTATAAGAAAGGAAGCAGCAGAATTTGCAAAACTAGAGAAAAAAAAACTCTTTAAATAATTAAATCAGCAAACAAGGAAAAACAAGTGTCAAATACACAAATATGGTGGGAAACACAAAGTGTTACTCCAGGAACCATACATAAATCAAATCCTGATACATGAATGGTAAGTAGAGGTGAATTGAAGCCTATGATAGCTGCAGTACAAAAAAAACGCTTAGAAAATCTGGTACAACAGACGTCTGTAAGATGAAAGTCTTTCATAGCTGGCTGTGAAGTTCTGATGGTGTTAGCAGAAAGTTGCTATACAGAAAGGCACATCTCATCCACTGGGAAACTTTGTAAACATTACAATAATCATTGTACTGGAAAAGCACTAGGATCACAACACTAAGAATTATGGAGCATCCCTATTCTATCAATAAAAGCTGAATGCAAGGAACCCAGCCACAGTGGTAAAAGAGAAAATGGCATTGATCATAGAAGTATAAGTTCCAAGCAATTATTCTGTAAATCAGAGTGAAAGAAGATTCTTAAATATCAAGAAAGGCAATCAGAAACCAACAAAATGAGGAAAAAAAAAGATATGAAAATATTTCCCATTGTATTAGGCCTGAAAAATGAAATTTTCAGACATCTTTACAGGTTGCTTATATTTGTTACATCTTAGGAACACTCCAGAAAGAAGCTGTTTGACACAATGCAAGTACTACAGCATGTGTTAGCAGTAAATATGAGAAATAATTAATGTGACTGTTGGGCAGACTGAATGAACCATTCAGGTCTTTATCTGCCATCACTTATTATGTTACTATATTCCACATAACCTGGGGCTTAGGGGTGAAGTTCACTACTGTCATGATATGTGCTAACTAACCTATCTGGAGAAACTGTTCCTGAGTGAAAACAAATACCAACATCACCATTCCCTAATCCTGTCTTTCATCTGACTTCTCCATATCTGCCGTCAACATCTAACTGAAGCAAGGCCAGAATCTGTTAAAGTAGCCCACTACAAGCCTCTAGGATTCTTGCAAGACCAAATTAAGTTCAACACATGGGTTCTCTTTTGTGTCTTATTATTACTAAGTTTTTTAAAAATAATCTGGACAGCTACTAAAACTAGTGAAACCAATGTCCAAACCCAGAAGACGGGTGCATTAAGACACCAAACAGGTAAAACTTCCACTAGAACCTTTACAAATAAAGTATCCAAGAAGCTTCTAGAACATATGCATACTAATTTTCAGATTACTTTATATCCCCCTAACAGCCATCTACCACCTGGCCACAGAAGCCAGCATTTCAAAATGACTGAGAGGTGCTAAACAGGGCTGTGGAATTAGTACACCAAACCAACTCTGACTACTTTTCTACTGTCTGACTCCTATCAAAGTAAGGTTTAAAATTTTTGATTCTGGATCTAAAGTACTAGTAATTTTAACTTATATTTACCAGTACTTTAAATCCAGGTCAAAAATAGATATCTAAGTATAAAAATATACATTTACCATATAGTATTGTGTAAATTTTTAATTTTAAGATGGAGTAGGAGTCAATATATTTTTACTGACTCTACAGCCCTAGTGCCAAACAATACAAATTACCTCTCTCTGGACGCAATGGAGCTTGTTCACTACTGGGTGTACTCAGCACCTAGATATCCAGAGCACTAGTTCCTATGCTCCTGGTTATAAGACAGGCACATCCCACACTTCTTTTCCTATAACTCAACATTTCAAGATATTTTGAAACTGAAAACTGGAGTAGGAATTGAAAACCTAGAAATGGGCTCTTATATTTATTTAGTAAATGACATACTGCCAAGTTTTAGCAGATATCCCAGATGATAGGCACAAATAGATTGGGAAGCACTGATCTGTGCACGCCATGAGTGCAGCCAAATAAAATTGTGCGGCCCCCTGAAGGTGCAGAATAATGACCTGGGTAGGCTCTCTATTGGTACGTCATGACTCCCAAAGCTGGGTTTGGAACATTTGGGGTCCCAATCCACAGTTTGGAAGCTGTGCCTTAGATTCTACAACTTTGTTCTCTATGGCATTTCAAAGAGAAACTACGGGTTTACAAGCGTTCTGGAGATGAACCGGAAACTATAGACGCCTGACAAAATGCCAAGAGACATCACCACAGGCTCAAGAATCACATACAAAACCTAACTCTACTTCAGAATCCGCAAAATGTTCACATAATGAACTCAAAGATTTTCCACATCTATGTTTTATCTTCTTCCATTTCAGTTCAACCTTGTCAAAGTTTTTAGCCATGCCTCCAACAGTTAACTACTAAGATCATCCTGTAAACAAACAGTAGAAAGTTGAAAAATAAAAAAATGATTATTCAAAGATATCAAATCAGACGCATTCGGCTACTCTCATACGCCGAGCATCCCTCCTCATATGCATTCGGGGACCGGTCTCCTCTGCCCATGGTTTGCCATCTCGCCCTCTCTCTTCCGCTATCCTCGGTTTAGCATGTCTCTCCCTCAAACACCCCATCCCAAATTAAACTCATACCTTAAATTGCCCACCGGTACCAACAATCCCACAGCTTCTAAGGCATCAGGCGTCCTGCCTTTCCGGAACCAGGAAATAGCGTCAGATGAGGGCGGGACGCCGGACCGGAGAAGGAACGGCGGTGCTCGCGCCGACCTCATCAAAATCTAGAGCGCTGAACAGGAGCAGGGTTTGCGGGAATCCCGTGGGGATGGAAGTGGTTCTTGCATGGTTCCCACTGAAAGTGTACGAGCCTCTCGCTGACCACCTACCTATCCGGTTCTCCAAAACGTCCAACTTCCAAGTAGTACTGTTCCTTCTCCGCCCCGCAATAATTCAGCGCAGCCGCACTTACATTCTGCCTAGGCTCATGCAGAAAGATGGTAGATTGAGACAGGAGGCGAAGTGATGTCAAAACACTGAAACCAATTAGGTTCGTCTTGGGTTTTCCTTTCCCCGCGCAGCCGTCATCCCCGTATACTCAAAACAAAGCAAGCAAATCTACCTGCTGTATCTACGTTGTCGTCGTTGGTAGCATTTTTATTTAATCTCACTTACATTTTCAAATATGACAGTTTGTGCAGCATACGGAGGGTAGTAATTTGTTATAAATCTTAATCAGTGGGCAGTTGGAGGGGCTGGTTGCAGGGACACCCTAGCACGTGTTATATTCATGCAGAAAACAGACATCATGTTATGAGAATCAGGTGTTTAATATTCAGAGTTTCTATTTATGATATTCATGTCCCATATTTAACATATATTAGGTTGAAACTGGGGAGCATGTGAAAGCTCTTTTTTTTTTTTTTTAAACCGTTGCCTAGATGGTTTGTGGGAACTTGCACTTTCTGTTTTGAAGAATGTAGTGATTTATTGTAAAAATGCATTTAATATTGTTTTTACTTTTATTTACTACTGGTTGATATACAGCAGAAGTTAACCAAGTCAACTTCATGCTTTGTAATGTAATTTTTAATAGCATTTTTCTCTGTCATTAGCCAAATGGGTCATTCCATGCCAAGTGGTCTAAAATTAAAAAAAGTTCCCACCATCATGTTCTCCAATTTTGTTCAAATTTTATGTGTTGCATGAGTCAGGTGTTAAACAAAGTTTCCCAAAATTTGAGGTCTCTAACTGCAATAGTTGCAGATTTAGACCCCCTTTTCTGAAAGGTTGTCAGTCCATGAGCGCATGACATTTACCAAAATGCCATTTTTGGGGTCTAATAAAATCCAAACACATTTATAAGAATGGCTAAAAATTTCAAATCCTGTACAGTTTTTGATGCTAATTCCGATGAAATACATTTTAACATTACGGATGCAAAATCCAGTCAAACAAGTTGACTCAAAGCAGTGGCGTAGCCAAGGGTGGGCTTGGGTGGGCCCAGGCCCACCCACTTTGAGCTCAGGCCCACCAGTAGCAGCACACCTATGATGTGGCCGGCAGAGATTCCCAAGCTGAAAATTCCCAACAACTGTCCATCCTGCATACCTTATAAATAGCAGATCTTCACCTGCAGGAAGCAGTGACTGATACATACTGCTTACACCGGCCCCACAGCCTTCCCTCCGACGTATTCCCGCCTATGCGGAAACAGGAAGCTGCATCAGTGGGAAGGATGTGGGGCCTGCATGAGTAGTGTGTATTAGTTGCTCCTCATTGCCGGTGAAAATCTGAAATTTAAAAGGTGTGCAGGAGAGGGGGGATATTTGAGAGATCATATGGCATGCAGGCGAAAGAAGAGACCAAATCACCTATGGGATGGAGTGGGGTTCTTCTGCCCACCCATCTTGGGCCCAGGCCCACCCAAAATTGGGTGTCTGGCTACACCCCTGACTCAAAGTGTGCATCAAAATTGGTTGCAACTCATCAGAACATATGTGGACCAATATTCAGACCGCAACAACTTCCATGCAAAGATACGGACTTGAAATTTTGAACAAGCATTATACTTGTGCTGGACATAATACTGCCAGATTTGCAAGTAAATCTTACTAAATATTCAATGGTCACAGAAAATTCAATATGTTAAATACTCATCTTAGAAATAATGCTGCAGATGTCAGATGGGGGACTCAATGCCCGGCATGCATGTTTCGCTCACCCAGGCTATCTCAAGGACTGTCCCCACCATCGCCTATAAGCACCAGCTTAACTCATGATTTTCAAGAATAACTCCTGGAGATAACACAGAGCCTTGGCTACTTAATGGTGGCATTGCAAAACAAAAACATATCAGTGTTGTAGAGCACAATTTTCTCTTTCAGATGATACTGTTCACAAGCTGATTCAGGCAGACTCTTTTTTTAACAATTGGCTTTGAACTTTGATACATTTTACCATTTGCGCTGACAGTGCCAACTTTGAAGAGATCCTGCAGGGTGGTTATAGATGCTGGTTAGTTGCAAATCTGGCAGCATTATGTCCAGCACGAGCATAATGCTTGTTCAAAATTTCAAGTCCATATCTTTGTTTACATGGAAGTTGTTGCGGTCTGAATATTGGTCCAAATATGTTCTGATGAGTCGCGACCAATTTTGATGCACACTTTGAGTCAACTTGTTTGACTGGATTTTGTATCCGTAATGTTAAAATGTATTTCATCGGAATTAGCATCAAAAACTGTACAGGATTTGAATTTTTTAGCCATTCTTATAAATGTGTTTGGATTTTATTAGACCCCAAAAATGGCATTTTGGTAAATGTCGCGCGCTCATGGACTGACAACCTTTCAGAAAAGGGGGTCTAAATCTGCAACTATTGCAGTTAGAGACCTCAAATTTTGGGAAACTCCGTTTAACACCTGACTCGCGCAACAGATAAAATTTGAACAAACCTGGAGACATGATGGTGGGAAGGTTTAGACCACTTGGCATGGAATGACCCAAATACAAATAAACTTATGTTAATTATACGACCGTGTCTGCTTCTTAAGGGTAGTTAGGATAACCCAGTGGTTCCTAAACCTGGTTCTAAATTTACCCGAGGCAGTCTTTGGCAGGATATTAACAATGAATATGCATGAGAGAGATTTGTATACAGTGGAGGCACTGCATGCAAATATCTCTCATGGATATTCATTGTGGATATCCTGAACACCTGACTGCATGGGGTGCCTCCAGGCCCAGGTTTGGGAACCACTGGGCTAACACATTCATACAGTAGTATCCACTGTCCACAATTTGGTAATTGTCATATGCTCTTTGCATAGGTTTCCTTCACAGTCCTTTCTTCGACAACATTGGAGTTCTGCTATTCAACTTAAAGATTTTGTTCCTTCACACTACAGTTTTGTGCTCAAAGCACTTAAGGGAAGAGGACTTTGACAGAAGCAGCTTGGTAGTTGTTCATTTGTGTGAAGGTGCTGTGCCGAGCATATTTGATGCTTTTCCATCTTCGAAAAGTCCAAAAGACCTGAAAACCTTCAAAGTTACAATCATTATTATTTATTTATTTATATTTTGCTCACACCTTTTTCAGTAGTAGCTCAAGGTGAGTTACATTCAGGTACACTGGGTATTTCTCTGTCCCAGGAGGGCTCACAATTTAAGTTTGTACCTGAGGCAATGGCGGGTTAAGTGACTTGCCCAAGATCACAAGGAGCAGCAGTGGGATTTGAACTGGCCATCTCTGGATTGCAAGACCGGTGCTCTAACCACTACACCGTCCAAACCAAATCCTGATAACAAAATACACTTGCCACTTTATGAACCTGCCACTTCAGAGACAGTTCTGTTAAATAATCCAGATACATCCCGATCACCTAATACACCACCTATACCAAATCCTGATAATGAAATATACTTGCCACTTCCTGAACCTGCCACTACAGAGAAAGTTCATACACCACGAAAGCAAGCACTGAAATGGCAACTTGAACATGCACAACTTTCTTCAGCACGTAAGAAAATTAAATTACTGCTACAGGCTAAACATCGGTCACAAAAGAAAGCAGCTCACTTCAGTGCAGTCATATCTGACCTTGAGAAGCATGATATGCTCTCCAGTGATAGTCTGAACACCCTCAAAAACTGTGGTGGTGGTCAGGGCCGTGCCGATGCGGTAAGCACCGCGCGCCGCAGCGGTGCTTACCCTCGCGCCGCACCGCCGAGGCCTTTAAATCTTTTGGTCGCAGCAGCGTCAGTAAAAGCGCTGCCAACCAGTGGCGTAGCAAGGGCGGGGCGGTGGGGGCGGTCCGCCCCATGTGTCACCAGAAAGGGGGGTGCCGCCGCTCCCGCTGCTTTTCATCCTGGCACCCCCCCCCCCCGCACCAGCCCTTTAAATTTATTTGCTGACGCGATAGCGAGCGCAGCACCTCGTGTGCAAGTAAAAGAAGCGGATCCGATCATCTCATTGGGCCTTCCCTCACTGTCCCGCCCTCCTCTGACGCAACTTCCTATTTCCTCTAAGGCGGGACAGTGAAGGAAGGCCCAATGAGATGATCGGATTCGCTTCTTTTACTTGCACACGAGGTGCTGCGCTCGCTATCGCGTCGGCAATTTCTTTTTAAAGACCGGGTGGCAGGGAGAAGACGAGGCAGGGTGAGGGGGGGACAGATGGGGTGAAGGTGGGGGGGACTCGGATAGCAGAAGGGACTGGGTGGGAGACAGATGGGGTGAGGGGGGACTCGGATGGGCAGAAGGGACTGGGTGGGAGACAGATGGGAGAAGGGGCATGGAGCTGGAACTGGGGTCTGAAAAGTGAGCAGGAGGGAGAATGGGGTCATGCCTGGGGCAGGGGTGGATGGAAGAATCAATGGATCTGGAACTAGGGGCAGCCGCAGGTGGGAACTGGGAGCCGAACAGAGGGGGCAGTGAGAGAGGGGGGATAGATCCTGGATGGAATGGGGAGTAAGAGGGAGGGCAGACCCTGAATGGATGGGAGGGGGAAAGAGAGAGGGCAAATGGTGAATCGAAGGAGCAGAGAGAAAGGGCAGACAGTGGATAGAAGGGAGTGAAAGAGCAGACAGTAGATGGAAGGGGGCAGAGATAGAGGGCAAATGCTAGAGGGAAAGGAGAGAGAGAGGGCAGATGGTGGATGGAAGGGGGAGAGAAAGATGGCAGACTGGGGCAGATGGTGGATGGAAGGGGCAGAAATAGAGGGCAGATGTGGATGGAAGGCACATTAGAGAGGGCAGACACTGGATGGCAGAGAGAGAGCGAAGACAGATGCTGGATGGAAGGAAGACGGTGAAAGGAAGATGAGGAAAGCAGAAACCAAAGAGAACAAACTGTAAATATATATTTTTATTATTTTGCTTTAGGATATAGTATTTTAGCTGTGTTAATAAATGTTTATAAATAGAACATGTAAATAAGGTAATCTTTTTATTGGCCTAATTTTAATACATTTTGACTTAACTTTCAGAGAACAAAACCCCCTTCCTCAGATCAGGATAGGATACTGTAACAGCACTATACTGTATTGACCTGAGGAAGGAGATTTTGGCCTCTGGAAGCTAAATGTATTAGTCCAATAAAATGGTATTATTTTATTTTCTGTATTTGTTTTATTTCTATTTGTTAATTTGTAAAGTGGTGATTGGTATTTGTTAGTTTTTGCAAATTTGCATCTGCTGTCTTTATATTTTGCACAGTACTAGGAGACATTTTCTGTTTCTGTGGTGTTGCATTGTATGCAGAGTCTGGCATCGGGGGTTCAGTTTAATTTTTGTCTAAATAGAAAGTTTATGATTACTTATTCTATAGTGGATTAGGGTGTATCTGTGTTTGTGAAAAAGACATGGCTTTCAGTTGGCATTGACTGTGCAGGATTGACGATCTGTACTATTCTGTCTGGTTTCGTTTTACAATAGGTGAATTGATGTTCTAGTGCTCACTGTAGTGCTTAAGATGCTTTCCTTTTCCTTGTGTGACTCGTAGAAACGACTGCTTATGGTATGGTAAAATTGCTCTATAGGTCGTGAGTGTTTTGTATTCTCGGTATGCCTAGTACTGGATTTGGGGTGGGGGGGTGTTAAAAAATGACCGGCCCCGGGTGTCAACTACCCTAGCTACGCCACTGCTGCCGACATCTCCCTTCCCTTGCACTCGTTGGTTCCCTCAGTGTCCCGCCTTCTTCTGATGTCAGAAGAAGGCGGACACTGAGGGAACCAAGAGCGCAAAGGGAAGGGAGACGTCGGCAGCGCTCCGCTTTCACTGACGCTGCTGCGACCGGAAGTAAAAGATTTAAAGGCCCCAGGGTGCGGAGGGAAGGGCAGAGAGGCATGGATGGGAGGGCAGGGCCCAGGGAGAGGACAAATTGCTGGAAGGGGAGGGGAGGGGAGAGAGAATTGCTGGCTATGGATGGAGGAGGGAAGGGCAGAGAGGGACAAGGATGGACATGGGGGCCCAGGGAGAGGACAAATTGCTGGAAATGGAGGGGAGGGGAGGGGGGAGAGGAGGCAAGGATTGCTGGCTATGGATGGAGGAGGGAAGGGCAGAGAGGGACAAGGATGGACATGGGGGCCCAGGGAGAGGACAAATTGCTGGAAATGGAGGGGAGGGGAGAGAGGAGGATTGCTGGCTATGGATGGAGGAGGGAAGGGCAGAGAGGGACAAGAATGGACATGGATGGGAGGGCAGGACCCAGGGAGAGAGGAGAAATTGATGGAAATGGATATAGAGCAAGAAATGAAGAAGAAAGGAGAAAAGTAAAGAAATAAATGGAAAGGAAGCCCTGGAAATGGAGTTAAGAGGACAGATAGCAGCAGAATCAGATACTGGACCAGCATGATTGAAAAAAGAAAGTCACCAGACAACAAAGGTAGAAAAAAATTATTTTATTTTCATTTTAGCGTTTGGAATATGTCCACTTTGAGAATTTACATCTGCTATCTTATTTTGCAATATATAGCAATTTGTTTCTAAGAATATTGCTGACAATTCCTTTCAGTGTGGCAAGTGGTGAGCGATCATTTTCATGGGGGGGCGTGATCGTTTTCACGGGGGGGGGGGGCGCCAACTGATAGTCTGCAGGGGGGCGCCAGAGACCCTAGGCACGGCCCTGGTGGTGGTGGCATTGGAAATTTGCTTGTTTTGAAATAGTATAGTCTGTGTTAAGCTTCTCAAACAGAACTATCTTCTCTGTTTTGTCAGGTCACATGTATGAATACGATCCAGTAGAAAATCATGTGCTTTTGTTAATTAAAAAATATTTGCAAATGCGATTTTATTATGCAGGCAAACAATACACCGCCAAAATACAAACTAGCAAGCAGCACAGTATTAGTCGCCAAGTGTATACAAAGTTGATTATTTTCAGTGGAAAATAAATCTGTTGGCTGCCCGCCATGTGAATATTCCATCACTGTTTCATTATTCCTACCAAACATTATATATTTAGGGCATATGCCTTAAACACAGATTGTTTAAATTAATTTATATAGACCTTACATTCACATGGTATTGCTTGTTAAACCCAAAGGAAAACCTAAGGGTGGTTAAACAATTTGGTATAAACTATGTTTATGACTTTACTTGTTTTGTACATCTGTTGTGTTATTTTGGCGAGTGGAAACAGTCAGGTGGACTTACAGGGCGGGAGAGGAGTACCGGAGGGGAAGGGTTCTTGGAGTATGTTCTCTGTAAAAGTTTATATTGTGCCATGTTGAATGGTTCTCTTTCTTGTTCTGCATGAAGCTCATCAACCAACATGGTTTGCTTTTAATAAAGGGAAATGGGACTTGATATACCACCTTTCTGAGGTTTTTGCAACTACATTCAAAGCGGTTTACATATATTCAGGTACTTATTTTGTACCAGGGGCAATGGAGGGTTAAATGACTTGCCCACAGTCACAAAGAGCTGCAGTGGGAATCGAATTCAGTTCCCCAGGATCAAAGTCCACTGCACTAACCACTAGGTTACTCCTCCAAGATGATTAAAATATAAAAAAATAAGTTTTGGATAGTACTCGATTCTATTATTCTGTCTCACCGTATTTCCAGTTTTGGCACAGTATGAGCCATCATAAGAACAAAATATAAGAAAACCAATGGGCTGCATTAGGGGCTTATAGCCTATTTAGTTATGTTTCCGCAAATGAGAGATCTGTTTGACAGAAAATAGTTTTATTATTTTGACTTATAAACCACTTGTCCCTGAAACATGCTCTAACAGAATAATCCATTTGTGTAGCTAAAAGGTAAAGTTCTACAAAACAGATGAAGATGTGATTACATGTGCCCCAATGAAAGGAGAGTTTAATTCTACTTCCATTTAAATTTCAATATATTCCATCATCTTTATAACACCATGCTTCCCAAGGCAGATTACAACATTTAAGATGAGCCCACCAGGAAACAGGATATCCTCACTGAAATTTGGCCATCTGTAATGTATACAGTGTATTTATTTAGTTTTTAGTGTAGAAAAATGAGCACAAAATACAGATTTTAAAATTTCTGTTTCTACCAGCTATAATAATTTTAAAGCTGTTTTAGTGATATTCAATTGTTATTTCATGATATTTATATCTACACTAGTAAAAAAGGCCCGTTTCTGACACAAATGAAACGGGCGCTAGCAAGGTTTTCCTCGGAGTGTGTATGTTTGGGAGAGTGTATGTGAGAGTGACTGTTTGAGAGTCAGAGTGAAAGTGTGAGTCCAATCCATGCTTCTCTGTCACCTGGCCCCTCCATTCATCCCTATCCAGCAATTCCCCTCTTCCTGAGTCCTGCCCTTCCAATCCATGCCCATCCATGCTCCTTTGTCACCTGCCCCCTCCATTCATCCCTATCCAGCAATTCCCATCTCTCCCTGAGGCCTGCCCTGCAATCCATATCCATCCATGCCCATCTGTCCCCTCTATTCATCCCTATCCAGCAATTCCCCTCTCCCCGAGTCCTGCCCTTCCAATCCATGCCCATCCATGCTCCTTTGTCACCTGGCCCCTCCATTCATCCCTATCCAGCAATTTCCCTCTCTCCTTGAGGCCTGTCCTCCCAATCCATGGCCATCCATGTTTCTCTGTCACCTGCCCCCTCCATTCATCCCTATCCAGCATTTCCCCTCTCTGCCTGAGGCCTGTCCTGCAATCCATATCCATCCATGGCCATCTGTCCCCTGCCCCCTCCATGCTCCTTTGTCACCTGGCCCCTCCATTCATCCCTTTTCCAGCAATTCCCCTCTGTCCCTGAGTCCTGCCCTCCCAATCCATGGCCATCCATGTTTCTCTGTCACCTGCCCCCTCCATTCATCCCTATCCAGCATTTCCCCTCTCTGCCTGAGGCCTGTCCTGCAATCCATATCCATCCATGCCCATCTGTCCCCTCCATTCATCCCTATCCAGCAATTCCCCTCTCCCTGAGTCCTGCCCTTCCAATCCATGCCCATCCATGCTCATCTGTCACCTGGCCCCTCCATTTTCCCTATCCAGCAATTGCCCTCTCTCCCTGAGGCCAGCCCTGCAATCCATATCCATCCATGCCCATCTGTCCCCTCTATTCATCCCTATCCAGCAATTTCCCTCTCTCCCTGAGTCCTGCCCTCCCAATCCATGCCCATCCATGCTCCTCTGTCCCCTGCCCCCTCCATTCATCCATTTCCAGTAATTCCCCTCTCTCCCTGAGCCCTGCCCTCCCAATCCATGCTCCTCTGTCCCCTGCCGCCTCCATTCATCCTTTTCCAGCAAGTTCCCTCTCTCCCTTCCATGACCCCCCCTCGCATCCATGCTCCTCTCTCTCCCATGTGGCAGCCTGGGCCGGCCTCTTCTCCCCCCCCCCCCCTTCGCATCCATGCTGTGGTTTCTCCCCTGCCCTCCCGCTCCCATTGTTGTAGTTTACTGGCCACCCTCTTCTCTCCCCCCAACATGCGTTTTTTTTTTTTTCTTGTTTTTAAATTTACCTCCGTGGCGGTTCCGGCAGCGAAGCGTCAGGGAAGGAGGCGGCGCTCTCGACGTCTAGCCTTCCCTTCGCTGTGTTCCGCCTTCTTTTGACGTCATCCTTGACGTCAGAAGAAGGCGGAACACAGCGAAGGGAAGGCTAGACGTCGAGAGCGCCGCCTCCTTCCCTGACGCTTTGCTGCCGAGCGATGCGATTGGTTGTGTCATAGCTCCGCCCTCGACGTCATCACGTTTGACGCGTGGGCGGGGCAGACACAATGCGATCTCACCCCCTTCACTTTGCTAAGAGAGGCTTCAATAGAACGTTGGAGGTGCGTTTTATATAGAGAGATATGGGGCGCTTTCAAATAAAAAAGTTCTCCAATAAGTAAAACAAAAATAAAAAAAAAAACACCTTTTATCCTCCATCTTTTATGGCACTGCCTATCCAATTGAAATAGCTTTAGATTTGTTACAGACGGACCAACAATAAAAAAAACAACAATGTGGATGCAGCAGCTCATAGGTTTGCGTGCTTTGTTTTGAGTAAACAGGGATGCCGGCTGCGCAGGGAAGGGGAAACTCAGACTGTCCTAATTGGCTTCCTTGCTTACAATGGACTAGATAGGCTCACTTCCACTCCTGTCTATTAAACCTCCTTGGATAGGTTGAAGCAAGCAGTAGACAGGATGTCAAAAAGTTGAAGCCAATTTGGTTTGTCGCTGTTTTCCCAGTCCCCACACACAGTCGTCATCTAGTACACTCAAAACAAAGTTAGGAAACCTATGAGCTGCATCCTTGTTGTCGTTCTTTGTTGGTAGCATTTTTATTTAATCTCACTTATATTTTCAAACATACCGGCTTGTGCAGCATACAAATGTATACAGAGGAAGTATAATAACGGAATAACTTTTCAAAGGTAGAGTAGTAATCGTAATCAGTGTGCATTTGGAGGGAATGGTTATATGGACTCCATATGACGTGTTATATTTGTGCATTGTTTTCCTCCTGTAAAGGGTCACTAAAAGACATCATGTTATGAGAATCAGGTGCTCAACATTTAGGGCCCTGTATACTAAGGTGCGTTAGCATTTTGAATGTGCCTACAATTAGCACATGCGTTGTGTAGGCGCCTATAGGAATATTGTAGGCATGTAGATGGTTAACGCACGTAAAAAATGCTAATGCGCTTATAACACAGCTTAGTAAACAGGGCCTTTAGACTTTTTATCTATTTTTTTACTTACTTATTAATGGCATTTATATCCCACATTGCACATGAATTAGGGTGAAACCTGGGAGCATTTAAAATCTTTTTTTTTCCCTCTACCTAGATCAAAAGAGAAAGATGGTTTGTGGGATCTTGCTCCTTTTGTTTTGTGGAATGCAGTGGTATATTGTAATAATGCACTTAATATTGTTTATTACCACTGTTTATAAGCGAGATCAAATAATGTATATAGATGCATCCTGGGCATAATGATGGCTAAGGGAAAGCAGCATTGACAGTTTAATGCTCTAGGACTTGCTGATTGGTAAACCTGAGTATCAAATGAAATTGCTGTGCATTTTTAAAGTAAGTCAAGATCATTTGGAGTTATTTTTTTGGAAAAATTCAGTGTCTCATGTATATCATAAAGGCCATAAAAAGATGCAAACCATATACATATTTCTAGTTTTTATTATAAGCTGTTTTGCTCTCCTTGCGCTGAAAACAGACTTAAGAGTTACAAATGTGCTTTTTTTCTGGTAAATACCTTTCTAAGGCTGTAGAAATTTGTGGTTTGACATTTTGGCCTATGCTAACTTGTGATAAGTTGCTGGTCAGCAAACTAAGAGCCAGACACTCCTATGACTAAGGACGCCTGCTGTATCCAGATAAACAGAGGGAGAAGTAAGGGGTGTGGGTAACACTGTAGGTTAAACCAAAGGGTGGAGGGGGCTGGTATGATGACTAGGCATACCAAGGACATTAGGTCAACTCATATCAAATTAAAACTTATGCTTTATATGACAGATTTTAAACTGTCAGAAGCTGGAAAAGGCTGGAACTGGATTTTTGCCATAAAAGGAACAGAATATTCTGGAAAGATGCATATTCATTAGATAGGAAGGGTAATTATAATTAAGATAACGATGAAAGGAAGAAAAACATATTTAAAAGGGAAACAGAACTGAGGATGGTGAGCCTCAATGTGCCTACACTAGCAGGTGGACATATTTATTTTTGTTACATTTGTACCCCACGCTTTCCCACTCATGGCAGGCTCAATGTGGGGGGCAAGGTAAAATTATGTATCATACCTGATAATTTTCTTTCCATTAATCATAGCTGATCAATCCATAGACTGGTGGGTTGTGTCCATCTACCAGCAGGTGGAGATAGAGAGCAATCCTTTTGCCTCCCTATTTGTGGTCATGTGCTGCCGGAAACTCCTCAGTATGTCGATATCCAAGCTCCATCCGCAGGACTCAGCACTTAGAGAATTACACCCACACAGGGACACTCTGCCCAGCTCACCACCGCCGAAACGGGGGAGGGGAATTAACCCAGCTCATCCCCACACAAGTGGGGGAGGGGAATCCGTCCAGCTCATCCCCGCGGAGCGGGGGAGGGACACCACCCCGCCGATGCGGGGGGATCTGGCTTATCCTGCAACCGCAACCGCGGGAGGAGCTGACTGACCCTAACACCGCCGAAGCGGGAGGGGTACAAAGCTGCCCTACAGCCGCACGAAGCGGGAGGGAGCGCCGGCAGAATTTATGTCTCAATCCAGCCCCGTAAAACGGAGGGGAGAGGAATGCAGCAGCTCACTGTAACACAAACTCGTCTCAACTCTTGAAGAATCCAATTGAAAAAACTTGAACATGAAGTCCTCCTGAACAGGAACTGAAGACTAAACTTGAATCTGAAATGCAACCAGAATATAAACAGTACAGATATCTGGGAGGGGCTATGGATTGATCAGCTATGATTAATGGAAAGAAAATTATCAGGTATGATACATAATTTTACCTTCCATATCATCATGCTGATCAATCCATAGACTGGTGGGATGTACCGAAGCAGTACTCACCCAGGGCGGGACATTGAAATCCCTGACCGCAACACTGAAGCTCCAAATCGGGCCTCCGCCCGAGCAGCCACAGTCAAGCGGTAATGCCTGGAGAAGGTATGGGCCGATGCCCAAGTTGCCGCCTTGCAAATCTCTTCCAAGGAGACGGACCCGGCCTCTGCCATCGAGGCCGCCTGAGCTCTAGTGGAGTGAGCCTTCAGCTGGATAGGCGGCACCTTCCCCGCGGCCACATAAGCCGCTGCAATGGCTTCCTTGACCCATCTTGCCACTGTAGGCTTAGCAGCCTGCAGACCCTTACGAGGACCTGCAAACAGGACAAACAGATTATCCGATTTCCGGAAATCATTGGTCACTTCCAAGTATCTGATGATGACTCGTCTCACATCCAGATATTTGAGAGCAGAGTATTCCTCTGGGTAGTCCTCCCTACCAAAGGAAGGGAGACAGAGCTGCTGATTCACATGGAAGCGAGAAACAATCTTGGGCAGGAAGGAAGGCACTGTGCGAATAGTCACTCCTGCCTCAGTGAACTGCAGAAAAGGCTCTCGACATGAGAGTGCCTGGAGCTCGGAAACTCTTCTGGCTGAAGTGATAGCCACCAAAAAGACTGCTTTCAACGTCAGATCTTTCAGAGATGCCCTCGACAAGGGTTCAAAAGGCGGCTTCTGCAAGGCTCTTAGCACCAGGTTGAGATTCCACGCAGGCACCACTGAGTGCAGAGGAGGGTGCAGGTGATTAACTCCCTTGAGAAAACGTACCACATCTGGCTGCAAAACCAGGGAAGCACCCTTCAGGCGGCCCCTGAAGCAAGCCAGAGCCGCTACCTGGACTTTAAGGGAACTGAGCGACAGGCCTTTCTCCAGACCTTCTTGCAGGAACGCCAGCACTGAAGAAATTGGAGCAGTGAAGGGAGAAAGTGAGCCTGCTTCACACCACGCTGCAAAGGTACGCCAAACCCTGGCGTAAGCAGTAGAAGTAGAGCGCTTCCTCGCTCTCAGCATAATGGCGATGACCTTGTCCGAGAAGCCCTTCTTCCTCAGACGCTGCCGCTCAATAGCCAGGCCGTAAGACCAAAGGGGGAGGGATCCTCCATCACCACGGGACCCTGATGCAACAGGCCCTGCTCCACTGGCAGCCGCAGAGGGTCGTCCACTGAGAGCCTGATCAAGTCCGCATACCAGGGACGTCTGGGCCAGTCCGGACCCACCAGGATTATCCGGCCCGGATGCTTTGCCACCCGGTCTAGTACCCTGCCCAACATGGGCCAGGGCGGGAACACATAGAGAATCTCTTCTGTCGGCCACTGTTGGAGAAGAGTATCTACTCCCAGAGATCGAGGGTCCCGTCCTCTGCTGAAAAAGCGCGGCACTTGGCAATTGGCCGATGACGCCATCAGATCTAGGCTCGGCTGGCCCCAGCGCTTCGTGATGTCCAAGAACGCCTGAGCCGATAACTGCCACTCTCCGGGATCCAAGGTATGGCGACTGAGAAAGTCCGCCTTGACATTCATGACTCCGGCAATGTGGGCCGCTGACAGCTGTTCCAGGTTCGCTTCCGCCCACTGGCATAGATTCATGGCTTCCTTGGCTAGAGGGGCGCTCTTGGTACCTCCCTGGCGGTTGACATAGGCCACAGCCGTGGCATTGTCCGACAGGACCCGTACTGGCTTCAACGCCAGTACCGGGAGGAACTCCAAAAGCGCCAACCGAATGGCTCTGAGTTCCAGGAGGTTGATAGACCACTTTGCCTCTGCAGGAGACCAGAGCCCCTGCGCTGTCCTTCCAAAGCAGTGGGCTCCCCAGCCCGTCAAAGAGGCGTCCGTTGTGACGACAATCCACTCCGGGGTCAGAAGAGGCATCCCTGCAGACAACTTGTCTGTCTTCAGCCACCAGCTCAGCGCCTTGCGCACTGCTGGGTCCAAGGGAAGGCGCACAGCATAATCCTCCGACACCGGAGTCCAGCGCTGCAGCAGAGAGTGTTGTAGTGGTCTCATATGAGCCCTGGCCCAGGGCACTACTTCCATCGTGGCCGTCATAGAGCCCAACAGCTGCACATAGTCCCAAGCCCGAAGCGGAGAGGCTACTAGGAACTGGTCCACCTGAGCCTGAAGTTTGACAATCCGATTGTCCGGCAGGAACACTCTGCCCACTTGGGTGTCGAATCGAACTCCCAGATACTCCAGGGACTGAGTCGGGCGCAGCTGGCTTTTCTCCCAGTTGATGATCCACCCCAGGGAGCTCAAAAGAGCAATCACCCGGTCCACAGCTTTGCCACACTCTGCATAAGAGGGGGCTCGGATCAACCAGTCGTCCAGATAAGGATGGACTTGTACTCCTTCCTTTCGCAAGAAGGCCGCGATGACCACCATTACTTTGGAGAAGGTCCGCGGAGCAGTAGCCAACCCGAATGGGAGGGCTCTGAACTGGAAGTGTCGGCCCAGGACTGCAAAACGCAGAAAGCGTTGATGAGGCGGCCAGATGGGAATATGCAAGTACGCTTCCTTGATGTCCAAGGATGCCAGGAACTCCCCTGCCTTCAATGCCGCTATAACAGAGCGGAGAGTCTCCATGCGAAAGTGCCGAACTTTCAAGGCCCGATTGACCCCTTTCAGGTCGAGGATAGGCCGTACAGAACCTCCTTTCTTTGGTACCACAAAGTAAATAGAGTAACGTCCCTTGCCAAGCTGATTTTCTGGCACCGGAACGACCGCACCCAGGCGGATCAGATTGTTCAAGGTCTGCTGCACTGCCACAGCTTTGACCGGAGACTTGCAGGGAGAGAGTACAAACCCGTCTCTTAAGGGTCGGAAGAACTCTAGCTTGTAGCCGTCTCTGATGACTTCCAGCACCCAAGCGTCTGAAGTTACCCTGGTCCACTCGCCCAGAAACGAGGACAGGCATCCTCCAATCTGACCAGGACCCCGTCATTGGGTACGAGACCCTGGGGGAGGACCGGAGGGCGCACCTCCTGGACGGCGGTCTCTGCGAAAGGAATGCTGCTTGGGGGAGAAATTCCTCTTGAAGAAAGAGGGGGCAGAGGAGCCCGACTTGCCCGGGCGGTACCGACGGGCTTCCTGAAACCGTCCTCTGGAGATACCGGGGCGAGCACTGGCCCGAGCCCTGACCTCTGGTAACCTCTTGCCCTTAGACGTGCCGAGATCGGTCACAATTTTGTCCAGCTCGACCCCAAAGAGCAGCTTGCCTTTAAAAGGCAACTTAGCCAGGCGGGACTTAGAGGCGTGGTCAGCAGACCAATGTTTCAGCCAAAGCCACCGCCGCGCAGAGACTGTCTGAGCCATACCTTTAGCCGAGGCTCTCAAGACATCATACAGTAAGTCTGCCAAATAAGCCAAGCCCGATTCCAGGGCCGGCCAATCAGCCCTGAAGGAAGGATCCGAGGGGGAAGCCCGCTGCACAATCGTCAGGCACGCCCTGGCCACATAGGAGCCGCAAACTGAGGCCTGCAAACTTAAGGCAGCCGCCTCGAAGGACGACCTTAAGGCCGCCTCCAATCTTCTGTCTTGGGCGTCCTTTAGGGCCGTGCCACCTTCCACCGGCAACGCCGTTTTCTTAGTCACCGCAGTGATTAAAGAATCCACTATAGGCCAAAGAAAGGCCTCTCGTTCACTTTCAGGCAAAGGATAGAGGCGGGACATAGCCCTAGCCACTTTGAGGCTCGCTTCCGGGACATCCCATTGAGCCGAAATTAAGGTGTGCATGGCATCATGCACGTGGAAGGTTCTAGGCGGGCGCTTCGTCCCCAACATAATGGCGGAGCCAACAGGGGCTGAGGGAGAGACGTCCTCTGGAGAGGAAATCTTCAAAATGCTCATGGCCTGCACTAACAGGTTGGGCAAATCCTCTGAGCGAAAGATCCGCGCTGCAGAGGGGTCATCCGCTCCATCCGAGCGGGAATCCGTCTCCTCCAAGGAATCCCCAAAGGACCGTTGGGAGAACTCAGATACGCTGCCCTCATCTACATCAGAGGAAACAGAGTCCTCTAAGGCCTGGGAATCCACCCGAGGGCGTTTACTTCCGGGGGCCTCAACCCCTTTATCGGACAAGGGAGAAGGGGCAGCGTTTTGCATAAGGAAGGCCTGATGCAGCAGCAAAATAAACTCGGGGGAGAAACCCCCCAGACTGCACTTCAGCAGCCTGGGCCACAGCCCTAGACGCACCCTCAACCGGCGCTCGCAAGAGCGGGGGAGAAACATGCTGCGCATCCAAGATGGTGTCCGGCGCGACACTCCGCGAAGGAGCCGCGCGGGAAGAACGGCGCTTAACTTTAGCCGCTTTTTTGCCGTCGTCCAAATCAAGGGCGGCCATGGCATTAACGTCTCCCAGCTCAAGGGCGGCCCAAGAAGAAGCCATCCGAGCAGAGTGGCCGGCCAAGATGGCGGAGGCGAGCAGCGGGGGACGGGCGTTTATGGCGGGAAAAACCGCCGCACCGGAGGAAGACCCGGGACACTGACCGGCCTCCGAACTGACACCCAACAAGGGCGAATCAGACTTTAAGACCCCCGCATCCCCGCTAGAAGCACACACGCGGTCCGGAAGCGATTCTTCACGCCCTCGCCCTCCGACGCCATAGGCCACGTGGAGATCGATCGGGGAACCCCCTGCCCACTATAAAAAGGTAAAAATTACCTGCTTCTCGCTCCGAGCTGTAACGACCTGGTGTCCCAGTGAGTAGCTGCAATAAACGTTTAAATAAACGTCAAAATAAACGCCTTTAAGGACGTCCAAAAATTTTTTTTTTTTTTACGGAGCCAGCGGGAGGGGGGAGAAAAGGAGGGACCTGGCGCCACCAGGTTTGCACTTGCTCAAGAAGAGCCCTCAACCCCAGGTACTCAACAAAACCTAAAAATTAGGCTTGGAGACCTAGCCAGAGCTGCTGCTGTGTGTGACCACCACCTGCTGAGATAGAGAACATACTGAGGAGTTTCCGGCAGCACATGACCACATATAGGGAGGCAAAAGGATTGCTCTCTATCTCCACCTGCTGGTAGATGGACACAACCCACCAGTCTATGGATTGATCAGCATGATGATATGGAATGGAGAGTTAAAAATAAATATACAGAAAGTGTTCTGATAACCCTGGTCTCTGACCATGACTCTCTTACTCAACACCCTCACTTATCACCCCTACCACTGCAATTTCCCCACCCCTAGCTGTCTGTTTGTCTGTCTGTCCAATTTAGATTGTAAGCTCTGTTGAGCTTTTCATGTTAATTTGTACAGCACTGCGTATGTCTAGTAGCGCTATAGAAATGTTTAATAGTAGTAGTTAAGTGACTTGCCCATAGTCACAAGGAGCTGCCTGTGGGGAAACTCTGTTTTTATTTGCTACATATTATACCATATTGGGAGTTTGTTACTATTTCAATAATTACTGATTGGCTTCTTTGACAATTTGAATAAACATTTATTATGTCTAATAGTTATTTAGTAGCCAGAGTTTTTCTTGCCTGGAGAGTAAAAGATTTAGTTTCAGAAGGTTACTTCTGTTGCAGAGGCAAGACAGAAGTGAACACTCTGTGGTAGTAACAACCCATCAGCTAGGCAGTTCATTGCTACTTATAGAAAAACTAGTTAAAAAAAAAAAGGCCTGTTTGTGACACAAATGAAACGGGCGTTAGAAAGGTTTTCCTAGGAGTGTGTATGTTTGAGTGTGTGTGAGAGTGAATTTGCATAAGTGTGACAGAGAGTGAGAGACTGGGTGTGTCTGTGAGAATGAGTGTGCCATGGGCCTCCCCCCTCCCTCCGAGTTCCAGGGTCATCCTCCCCCCTCCTTCCCTTCCAAGTTCCAGCACCCCTCTCCTTCCGAATTTTAGAAGTCATCTTCACTTACCAGTTCCAGGCCCCCTACCTCCAAATTTTAAAAATCTTCACTTATGGTCGGGTTTACGGCGGCTGTCAGCAGCAGGGAAAAGGCGTGTAGGCTCGGCCCTTCTCTCTCTCTCAGCTCTGGTCCCGCCCTCATTTGCAGGCTGGGCCCTTCTCTCTCTCTCAGCTCTGGTCCCGCCCTCATTTCCTGTTTCCTCAAGGGCGGGACCAGAGCTGAGAGAGGCAGAAGGGTCGAGCCTGCATGCCTTTTCCCGCTGCTGCTGGCCGCCGTAAACCCGACCGTAAGTGAAGATTTTTAAATTTTGGAGGTAGGGGGCCTGGAACTGGAAGGGCGGGCTGACACCCTCATGCCTGTGACATTGCGTTTAGTTGCCTGGCAACTCTGCAGCATTCCCTTCCAGTGATTGGTCTTTGCTGTTTGTGACATCAATTCAGGCGATGGATACAGCAGGAGCACAAATGCTTCAAGGCTTCACTTTCACGGAATCAGCTTCAGATCGTTGGAGGTGCTTTTTATTATATAGGATGCTTGTGCAGAATGATTTACAAGATATTCTCCTAGGTGACTGCCTGCCTCTGGAAAATGTTCCCATTTAACTATATCAAGCAACTACATAGCCGAACTAACACCCCCAGCATCAGTCCTTAATAATTCTACCGGTAGACACAGTCTCATTGATCCAAGTGTAATACCAGACCATGATTACACCTATATACCAAGACCTGACCATCTGTTCAGAAAAAAATGTATATATTGCTGGATTTGTTTACATAAAACACTTTGAGTGATGATAGTGGTAGCAAACTGTGTTCATTGATAATAAAGAGAAGTGAAGGTTGCCTTATTTATCCCTCACCAGATGTTATTGAATTTGTATGAAGTGTGAAATTTTTTTTTTAGATGCTATGTCTCCAATTCAGGTAGCCCAGAAGTTTCCTTGTCTTGAGTTTCTTGTTTTGAGATTGAGAAGCTTCTTAAGACAGACTGCACTAACAGAGCTGCCCAGTTTTGTCAGGTCATATGTATGAATATGATCCAGTAGGAAATCTCATGCTTTTAATTAAAGCTGTGGCAGAAAAATATTTGCAAAAGCTGGCAAATATATCACCAAATACAAAATATCAAGCAGCACAGTATTAACTGCCAATTTCATACAAAGTTAATTATTTTCAGTGGAAAATAAATCTGTTGGCTGCCTGCTATGTGAATATTCCATTACTGTTTCATTATTGCTACCAAGCATTACATATTCAGGGCATATGCCTTAAACACTGATTGTTTAAATTCATTTCTATAGACCATGGTCTTGCTTGTTAAACCCAAAGGAAAACCTAAGGGCAGTTGAACAATTTGGTATAAACTATGTTTATGACTTTACTTGTTTTGTACTGCTTTCGGTCCTACTAATTTGTACATGTTGTGCTATTTTGGCAGGTGGAAACAGGTGGGCTTGGAGGGGAGGGTTCTTGGGCTATGTTCTCTGTAAAAGTTTATATTGTGCCATGTTGGATGGTTCACTTTCTTCTTCTGTATGAAGCTCCTCAAGCATCATGTTTTGCTTTTAATAAAGATGATTAAAAATATAAAAAATAAGTTTTAGATGTTACTGAAACATTATTCTGTCTCACCTTATTTCCAGTTTTGGCACAGTATAAATCATCACAAGAACAAAATATAAGGAAACCAATTGATTGCATCAGGGCCTTATAGCCCCTTTATGTTTCAACAAATGAGATATATGTATGAAATAAAATATTTTGATTTATAAAACCACATCCCCAAAACATGCTCAGGCAGAATAATGCATTTGAGTATCCACAATGAAAATTTCTACAAAAGAATTGAGGTGAAGATATGATTCCATGTTTACTTCCATTTAATTCAGTCTATTCCATCTTTATAAACACCAGGCTTCCCAAGGCAGATTACAACAAGTTAAGATGAACTCATCATGAAACAGGATATCCTCACTGAAATTCAGTCATCTGTATAGTATAGAATAGTGTAGAAAAATGACCACAAAATAGTTTATAAGCAGTTTCTATCAGTTACAATATTTTTTGAAGCTACTTTAGCGATATATTATGAAACAAAAATGGAATAACTAGATAGGGGAAGCTTTCAAATAAATTAAAAAGCTGTCAAATAAGTTAAAAAAAATCATTTGTCCTCCACCTTTTAAAGCACCGCCTATCCAACTTGAACAGCTTTTGGGTTTTTACAGATGGACCACACACAGGCAGTCCCTTATCTCTCTATATAAAACGCACCTCCAACGTTCTAATGAAGCCTCTGTTAGCCAACATTCTAAATGAAGGGGGTGAGATCGCATTGTGTCTGCCCCGCCCACGCGTCAAACGTGATGACGTCGAGGGCGGAGCAATGACACAACCAATCGCATCGCTCGGCAGCGAAGCGTCAGGGAAGGAGGCGGCGCTCTCGATGTCTAGCCTTCCCTTCGCTGTTCCGCCTTCTTCTGATGTCAAGGATGACGTCAAAAGAAGGCGGAACACAGCGAAGGGAAACCTAGACGTCGAGAGCGCCGCCTCCTTCCCTGACGCTTCGCTGCCGGAACCGCCACGGAGGTAAATTTAAAAACAAAAAAAAAAACCACCCATGTTGGGGGGAGAGAAGAGGGTGGCCACTAAAGTACAACAATGGGAGCGGGAGGGCAGGGGAGAAACGACAGCATGGATGCGAAGGGGGGGGGGGGGAGAAGAGGGAGGGCCAGGCTGGGACATGGGAGAGAGAGGAGCATGGATGCGAGGGGGGGTCATGGAAGGGAGAGAGGGGACTTGCTCGAAAAGGATGAATGCAGGCGGCAGGGGACAGAGGAGCATGGATGGCCATGGATTGGGAGGGGAGGGCTCAGGGAGAGAGGGGAATTGCTGGAAAGGGATGAATGGAGGGGGCAGGGGACAGAGGAGCATGGATGGGCATGGATTGGGAGGGCAGGGCTCAGGGAGAGAGGGGAATTTCTGGAAAGGGATAAATGGAGGGGACAGATGGGCATGGATGGATATGGATTGCAGGGCAGGCCTCAAGGAGAGAGGAGAATTGCTGGATAGGGATGAATGGAGGGGCCAGGTGACAAAGGAGCATGGATGGGCATGGATTGGAAGGGCAGGACTCAGGAAGAGGGGAATTGCTGGATAGGGATGAATGGAGGGGCCAGGTGACAGAGGAGCATGGATTGGAAGGGCAGGACTCAGGGAGAGGGGAATTGCTGGATAGGGATGAATGGAGGGGTCAGATGGGCATGGATGGATATGGATTGCAGGGCAGGCCTCAGGGACAGATGGGAATTGCTGGATAGGGATGAATGGAGGGGGCAGGTGACAGAGGCACATGGATGGGCATGGATTGGGAGGGCAGGGCTCAGGGAGAGAGAGGAATTGCTGGAAAAGGATGGAGGGGGCAGGGCACAGATGGGCATGGATTGGGAGGGCAGGGCTCACATTCTCTCTCTCATATACAATGTCTTTCTGACTCTCACTCTCACACACTATCTCACACTGTATCACATTCACTCTCTATGTGCCACACACTCACTCACACACTCGCTTGGTCTCATACACTCACTCACAGAGAATCTGTCTCTCACACACACTCTCTCTCGCCCACACACACACACTTGCACACACTCTCATTCTCACACACACTCACACCCACACTCACACTTTCACTCTGACTCTCAAACAGTCACTCTCACATACACTCTCCCAAACATACACACTCCGAGGAAAACCTTGCTAGCGCCCGTTTCATTTGTGTCAGAAACGGGCCTTTTTTACTAGTTTCTAATAATCTTTGGCTATTTTCAATAGCATTTGCTATCGTTTTGGGTGAACTAAAACGGCATCTTTAGGAAAGTTAAGTCAAAAGACTCAGCTTAATTAGTTACTGTCTCTCTGGCTCCTTCTGCTGAGAAAGATTGATCAGTAGACCCATAAATAGAAATAATATTTAGGAGTGGGTAATAATTAAAAACTTTAATCACACCCTTGGAAAAAAAGGGTGTTGGCCTGATGTGCAGCATAGCACCTATAAAAGAAAATAGTGCTGACAGGTGAAAGGTGGACTTCTGACAGCTGATGATGGAAGTCCAGAATCTAAACTATACTACCACCATTTACTATGTTAAGATTGGATCTTAGGAAGGAGGGTAGCTGTGAATGCACACTGGCTCATGCTCTCATGCCAAAGTAAATAGCAAAAACTGTATAAGGTCCTGAAAAAAATAAGTATGTCTGCACCAGATTAACATAGTAAGTGAGAGTAGACAAAGCCCTGCATAGTTCATCCAGTCTATCCAGAAAGGTGGCTAGGTGTGCTTTGTCTTTAGTGTTTCAACAGACACTAAATGCAGTCTACCCCACTCTTTCAAAGATACTATATCCTTCCAGTTAATTAGCGACTCCAGTGGTACACTTTTTCTTCTTTTAATGGGGTGCAGAAGACAGCAATCAGGTTGTGTCATGTCAAACTCTATATCCGATGCATTGCTGTTGTTTTCTTATGCAAGATTCTACTAAAAGCAATGTTAAGGCTATAACCATTTTGTATCTCCTTCACTTTAATGTTTCTGTGGCTTGGTTGGGAAAGAGAAATGGTGCATTGCTCTTGGTTTTTGCTCCAGCTAGCTGTTTTGTTTAAACTAAAGCTACAGTACCTCTGAAAATTTGGATTATTTATGAAAGTGACTGAATGTAAATTAAGTCAATCAAAAGGAGCCAAATGTTTGAACACTCATTACTCCAATCTTGTAACCAGTCAAGTCATATGCTCAGATGCTTTTAGTAGGACTATACCAAGCTATAGTTGTGTCCTGTACAACTCACTTATTAGCACACCCTGCCCCACCACCAAGAGACTGGAGTGGGAGCAATTTTTACATCCCTCCATCTGAACCGTGTGGCTGTGCCACTCACACAGCCCTTGATACAGTGATACCTTGTAGCAAATCATAAATCATTATCAATCTCTTATCTACTTACTAAATGTAGAAGCATGATAGAAAAAAGGAAGCAATGGTATAGTAATACTGTCAAACCTTTCAAGCTTCTAAGAAAACACACAGAAAATAGAGCACCATCTACAGGTAAAGAAACTAGTGGCAGAGTACTTCATCAGTGTCCTCTAAAACAAGATTATGTTTGCTGGGAAAACATTTTCATTAATATTGAGAAAATTAAAAAGGCATGCGGATAGGAAGCAATGTTCTTTCGTGGATTAGAAATTGGTTATTGGACAGAAAATAGAGGGTAAGGTTAAATGGCCATTTTTCTCAATGGAGGTGAATAATGGACTGCCATAGGGATCTGTACTAGGACCAATACTATTAACATTTATAAATAATCTGGAAATCAAACGAGTTATACAGATGAAGCAAAACTAAGCAAAGTTGTCAAAATGCACGCAGATTGTGAAAAATTGCAGGAAGACCTTTGGAAAGTGGAAGACTAGGCATCCAAATGACAGATGAAATTTAATGTGGACAAATGCAAAGTGATGCACATTGGGAAGAATAATCCAAATCATAAATTTCCTGATTCTAGGGTCCACCTTAGGAGACAGCACCTAAGAAAAGATCAAGGTGTCATTGTATGTCAAGTAGTAGTAGTAGTAGTAGACAATACATGGAATGTTTTGCCCAGTGTGTGGCTGCGGCAACAAAAAAAAAGCAAATATGCTAGGAATTATTAGGAAAGGGATGCAAAATAATACAAAGAATATTATAATGCCTCTGTATTGCTCTATGGTGCAACCTCACCTTGAGCACTACATTTAATTCTGGCCACCATATCTCAAAAAAGATATAACAGAATTAGAAAAGGACTAAAAAAAAAAAAAAAAAAAAGACAACCAAGATGATAAAGGGGATAAAACTCCTCTCATAGGAGGAAAGGATAAAGAGGTTAAGGGCTCTTCAGTTTGGAAAGAGACAGCTGTGGGGAGATACGACTGAGGTCTACAAAATTCCAAGTGGTGTAAAACAGGTAGACGTAATCAATTTTTCACTCTTTCATAAAGTACAAATTCCAGGGGAAACTCAATTAAATTACATGGAAACACTTAAAACAAATGGGAGGAAATATCTTTTCACTCAAAGAATAGTTAAGCTCTGGAACTTGTTGCCAGAGGCAGTGGTAACAGTGGTGAGCGTATGTGGGTTTACAAAAGGTTTGGACAAGTTCCTGGAGGAAAAGTCTATTGTCTGCTATTGAGATAGAGATGGGGGAAGACACTACTTACCCTGAGATCGGCAACATGGAATGTTGCTATTATTTGGGTTTCTGCCAGGTACTTATGACCTGGATTGGCCACTGTTAGAAGCAGGATACTGGCCTAGATGGACCATTGGTCTAAGATGGCAGTGGCAATGGTGGTGGAAGCAGCGTGAGGAGCCTGTGAGAGGATCCCACTGAAACTGAATGCCATGGCCCTGAACGGCGCTCAGATGGCCACATAGGAGAAGCCGCACTGGAGAAGCTCCTAAAGTGAGCTCTTGATTTTTTGGAACGAAGGCCAGACTAACTTCATGGACTTCCATTTCAAACACATGCGTAACCAACTCCAATGTACTAGTACTAGGAGACATCAACCTTCACTTAGAAGACCCAAACTCAATCAATGCACGGGACTGTAAGGAATTCCTCCACTCATACGATCTCAACTGGTCACAAATGCAAGCAACCCACGTCAAAGGGCACACACTTGATTTCATCTCACATAAACTTTCAACAGACCAGAACATAACAGATACGAAATGGACAGAAACACCCTGGACTGATCACTACAAACTAAACTTATCTCTACAATGGCAGAAGAAGGGATCACACCAAATACAACACCACAAATCCTATAGCACAAGAGGTCAACTAGACACGAAAACATTCTGGCAACTGATATACAATAATGAACAGACAGCACAAACCGACTCCATATACTACCTCATGGAATGGGCTAAAAGATGTAAATGCATCCTAGATGAGATGAGATAGCACCCTTACGAACAAGAACATCACACAAGCACAACTCAATACCATGGTTCAATGATGAACTGAAAAAGCTAAAAACACAAGCCAGGAAACTCGAACGAGCATGGAAAAAAAACAAAAGATAAACACACACACAACACATGGAAACAATCACAAAGAAAATACAAACACGCAATAAGACAGACCAAAAGAGCATACTATAAATCTAAAATAGGGACAGATTATAATGACACGAAGAAATTATACCAATTCATGAACTACTAGACACCAACCTGGTCACATCGAATACAGAAATCCCATCCGCAGATAAACTTGCTAAATACTTCAACAAAAAAATTGTAAACCTAAGCAACACGATACCTCAGAACAACACTGACATCGAAAACTTCCTAAATGAGTTAGACCCAACCAATGGGGAATACCTGGCTGACTGAACCTGGTTAAACTTCGCCCTCCTCACCGTCGATATAGTTGCACAGGCGACCAGCAGGTTCTCCAACACTCACTGTGAACTAGATACCCGTCCCAACTATCTAATGAAATCTGCCCCTGACCGCTTCATCGCAGACCTCACATCCCACCTAAACCACATGCTTCAGCAAGGTCTCTTCCCTAAGGAAAATGGCAATATCCTACTCACTCCAATACCAAAAGATACCAAAAAAAAAATCAAATGAAATCACTAACTACTACCGTCCAGTAGCATCCATCCCATTGCCAGTCAAACTGATGGAAAGCATGGTAGCCAAACAACTTACAGACTATATAAACAAATTCTCAATATTACACGAATCACAGTCAGGTTTTCGCCCCCTCCACAGCACTGAAACACTACTAATCGCTCTCTTAGCCAAATTCAAGCAGGAAATAGCAACAGGCAAAAACATCCTCCTCCTCCAATTAGACATGTCTAGTGCATTCAACATGCTAAACCATAATATATTAATAAGACTACTAGACAAGTTCAGGATTGGTGGAAACACACTTAACTGGATCAAGGGTTTCCTAACCACAAGAACATATCAAGTAAAATCAAACACAAACATATCATCACCATGGAAAGCAGACTGCGGAGTACAACAAGGATCACCGTTCTTCAACAACCTCATGATGAACCCACTAGCCAAGTCCTTACCCAACCAAGGCCTTAAGCCTTTCATCTATGCAGATGATGTCAAAATATACATTCCCTACAAATCTAAGCTGACAGAAATCACCAACGAAATCAAGATCAGCTTGAACATTATGGAATCTTGGGCAAATGCATTTCAACTTAATAAAGAAAAAAAACACACAGTCACCCTCTCATCCCAACACAACGCACACAACCCCACAATTATCAACACCTCAGATCACACCCTCCCTATCTCAGACAGCCTGAAAATCCTCAGCGTTACATTGGACCACAACCTAACACTAGAGAGCCAAGTGACATCCACAACAAAGAAAATGTTCCACTCAATGTGGAAACTCAAACGCGTGAAACAGTTCTTCCCGAGGGAAACATTTCGCAACCTGGTACAATCAATGGTACTAAGCCATGTAGACTACTGCAATGGAATTTATGCGGGAAGCAAAGAACAAACCTTAAAGAAACTTCAGACCACTCAAAACATGGCAGCTAGGCTTATCTTCGGAAAAATGCGATTTGAAAGTGCAAAATCCCTTTGCGAAAATCTACACTGGCTTCCAATCGAAGAACATATTGCTTTCAAAATCTGCACTCTGGTTCACAAAATTATCTACGGTGAAGCCCCGAGATATATAACAGACCTGATCGACCTACCAACTAGAAACACATCCGAATCAACACGAACGTATCTAAGGAGAAATTAGATCTTACCTGCTAATTTGCTTTCCTTTAGTCCCTCCGGACCGGACCAGGATTGGACTGATGGGTTGTGCTCGCCTACCAGCAGGTGGAGACTGAGAAAAAACTCTGACTCTAGAGAGCCAATAGGAGCCCTGGCCATGTGACCTTCGCCTCAGTATTTGAATAACAAAGCAGGAAAGAAAGAAAGACCTGCTGTGCCGTATGGAATCCTAGCAGCCACAAAGCACTCGGCAATGCCAAGTATCAGAGCTCACCAGCAACTCTCACCAGAGAAGTGGTATGGCCCGATATGTATTACAGCTCACCAGCAACTCTCACTAGAGAAGTGGTATGGCTCACTTGTACTATAGCTCACCAGCAACTCTCACCAGAGAAGCGATATGGCTCACATGTAATATAGCTCACCAGCAACTCTCCCCAGAGAAGTGGTATGGCTCACATATAATATAGCTCACCCGCAACTCTCACCAGAGAAGTGGTATGGCTCACTTGTCTTATAGCTCACCAGCAACTCTCACCAGAGAAGTGGTATGGCCCACTTAAGATTTTATATATATTCCATCAACTGAGCTTACCAGCAACTCTCACCAGAAAAGTGGTAAATCATATTTAAGATTTTATAGATATTCCAGCAACTGAGCTCAGCCACAACTCTCACCAGAGAAGTGGTATGGCGTATTTAAGGTTTTATAGATAGATTCCAGCAATTGAGCTCACCAGCAACCACCAGAGAAGTGGTATAGACCACGTAAAGTTCTGTATATATATAGTATTGTTCCACGAATCGTAAAGGAATGAATACACTTCTTACTGAATACACTTCCTACTTAATAAAAGAAGCTAAAGAGTAGAGAGAACATGGGAGGGGCCTGGTCCGGTCCGGAGGGACTAAAGGAAAGCAAATTAGCAGGTAAGATCTAATTTCTCCTTCCTTAGCGTCCCTCCGGACCGGACCAGGATTGGACTGATGGGAAGTACCAAAGCAGTAATCTGAAGGGAGGGACCCTATGAAAACTGCAGAGAAATGTTCATGCTGCATAGGCCACCTGGCGACAACTAACATGTAGTGTGTCCCAATGAGCAAAATAAAATGAAACTAGGACTAAGTTGCCAACTTACCAATGTGCACCGAGAGCACCAAAAATCGCCGTAGTAAGAATAGAGCCCGCTTCTGAAGTTGTGGAATATGTTGTAATACGCTGTGGAACTGCCCTCTCAGCGAGAAGAGAAATAGACATTCTCATTTCCTTGATCCTTCGCGATATAGCGGGTTAGAAACAATGAAAAACTTTTACGCCTACTGGCTAGAAGGACAAAACCAATAAGAAAAAACCGATTGGGAAAGGTGAAAACTTTAAACTACAGCAGACCGAAAAGAAGTTACCAACCGTAGAAGTATTCCACACATAGATCTACTTGCTGCAATGGCTACTGGGAAACACTGCTTGAAGAGGAAAACTTTATAGAAAAAGTTATGGCTACTAGAAAACAGAACTTTAAGAGTCTGTTCACCTAGTTCACCTAGCTGGTGGACGAAGCGGGAGGTACAGGTGCAGGACTCCTTTAAGAAACCGCTTTCACAGTGGATGCTGCATAAGCGTGCGGTTGTCAAAAGTATCATGCATCACTGATAGAGCTGCCAAATGAACTCTAATGGATGAGTAAGACAGACAAGATTTCGCAAGATGCAGAAGATATTCCAAAACATGCAAAATGGATACTGTTTGTGGAATGAAGTGGCGAGAGGAGTACCACAGAGTGAACCGTCGCCACTTTGATTCATAGGACTTTAATGTAGATTTCTGTCTGGAAGCAATTAAAACTTGAAGTACTTCCTGCGAAAATATCAAAGATGTTGCAGACCCAGTAACCACGCCATAAGTTTGAGTGACTGGGGGTCCGGATGTAGAAGGGTGCCTTGGTTCTGCGTAAACACCTAGTGAGATGATGGAAGAAACGCATAAAGAAGGCTGAAAAACCCCTGCTGGACGTTGGCATCTGTCCCTGTCTCCGTCAAGACTGTTGCTGAACGGAAGAAGCAAGAAATGTTCGTGAGCCTGAAGGCAAAAAGAGATAGCCCTGAAGTGTCGCAGTGAGGAAGTAAGGCTGAAAAAATGAGAGTCCATTCACCTAAATGCAGGGTGACACAACTAAGAAAAAATGAGTACAAACTCAAGAGTATACTCTTAACTCCTCCTTGGCGGATGACATAACCCATTGCCATGGCAAGGACCAACATAGCTCTCTCCGCCTTGTTTGTCAGTAGGGAAAACAAAATTCACCCGAAGGTAAAACGAATTGCTGAGGTCCCCCAGAAAAAATATATATACAAACAAGCTTCTGCCAAAAAGTGTACTGCACGAAGCATCCCAATGACAGAACTAAGGTTCTTGAGATAACTAGATGACACTTAAATAGCGCGATTGATGACCCTGAGATTCGCAATAGGATGAAGGAAAATTCCTTCTTGGGCATTAGAAAGTAAAATTGCATTCTGCAGAATAGAGCGAGGAAATGGCCGAAGGCCCAAGGTCACCAAGAAAAATATAAACTGGGATGTTTGCAGAGGAGACAAAAGACTGTGCGCCAACCTGACTAAACAAAGCGAAAATCAGAGATATCTGATGAGAGATCAAATGAGAGATCAAATGAGAGGCCTGGCTACAATCACCACCCAACCTAGAGACTGTAAGAAATGCAACACCCGGTGCGTGACCTGAGAACTCTGCTGATAAGACTTTCTCCAATTAGGCAGTCGTCTAGGTAAGAATGAAATGACCCTAAGAGCGCAATGAACATCCTCTTAGATCTATAAAAGAACGGAAGAGAGAGTACTGCTGAAAATGACCGGTTAATGCATAAGCAAAAAACTAGCCATTCTCTGGATCCTGAGGAGAAGAGGAAGGGTGACCAAGGACACCAGTTAAATAGGGCTACAAACTCCAACCCTATCTCTATGGCGTTCCATAGTTGGGTAAGTTCTGAATATAGAAAGTTCTGAATATAGGAGTCCACCAGCTATGGTAGTACGCTCCGGACAGAAATAAATTGTCCCAGTATGAACGTCTGATTCACCGGCCTGTAATTTCTTGGATCTCCCTAATCCACATACCACTAATCCACGTACCACGGTCATGCGTCCTCCCTCACTGAGATGTAGATTGTAAGCTCCTTTGAGCAGGGAACGTCCTTCTTTGTTAATTTGTACAGCGCTGCGTAACCCTAGTAGCGCTCTAGAAATGTTAAGTAGTAGTACCAGACTCACACCCAATAGATATGAATGTTGAGCTTGTTTCAGGTTAAAACACCGAACCTAGGCCCAGGGTCCCCGGTGTTCCTAGTGGTGAACAGCCATGGCAAATATTGTATGCGTTAGTTTGCAGAATTACTGCAAGGCCTTGCTTTTGGAGCAGAGATTTCTGTTCGATACTCTCGTGAGAGGTTTTTTTTTTTTTTTCTTTAATGCTGTTCTGGCTGTAGAAAGGTGGACATTTGAGCTTCCCCAGAATGGCAAAACTTATGTACCTATGCCCATTAGATATGAATGCTGGACTTGATGGACTTTAGGCCTTACCCAGCATAACCATACTTATGTACCTATGGTATAAATACACAGGAAGTGAGTGAATCCCTTTCCAATTGAAAGAACACTCTGGAGTGAAGGCGCATAGAATGAAAATGAAAAAGGACAAACTTGGAAATTACCTGTAACGAAAAAAGTGAAGTTGTGCCACAGCCACTTGGTGAAGGCAGTGTAGACAAGACTGTATCTGAATTCAAGAAAGCTTGATATAACATCAGGTCTCTAAGGAAGAGGAAGAGATAGCAGATGGTATGTATAGGCATACTGGACCAAACCAGGATGTTTATAATCTGCCAATGCTGAACTGATAGAGTAGAGACAAACACGAGTAGATGGTTTGAGGACCGTCCACTATCTTTAAGTGAAAGGATGACTTTATTCTCTAAGTGACCATATGTCCTGTAAAAACCAGAAGAAAGCTAAATTGAAATATGAGAGGCTTCAAGGCAGTTGGAAAAGAAGGGAAGACATGAATAAAGCATGCCTGCTAAGGCTGCTGAGTGACTGGGAGCTTGGTAGACAGGACTGTCCCTCAGAGAATATGAAAGAGCTGATATATCCCCATGGCATCTGAACAATATACTGTATGCCTCTAGAGAAGGCTTCTTAAAGTCGGAAAAAGAAAACACTGTATAACACTACAGCCATTGAGAGTGTCTGTTAAGTTCTTAAAACACTATATAACATCATAGGCATGGAGTAAAATGCTTGAAAGGAACTAAGATATTATGGTCAGAATTGCAAAGTACCAATCAATTGACTCTTAGGCAATGTAGTCCTATTCACCAGGGAATGAGAAAGACAGAAATTTACTCTATGCCTATAGAGAAAGTTTCTAAAGTTCTTAAAACACTGTATAATACTACAGCTATTGAGGAAAATGCTTGAAATGAATTATGATATTATGATAAGATGTAGATTTTCCACCAGGCAATGAAAAATGACTGAGCACCAGAAAAAACTAGTGTTAACAGCCCCTTGATACATAGAAATTTAAAACAAGAAAAGCTTGTTATATATCCATATATGAAAGGAGCCCCCTTTTCAACCAAATATTGCCTGCTGATGTGAAGAGCATTTTAGAATACGCCGTTCAGCACATACAAAAGTGTACACATCTTGGAGCCGAACTGCTCTATGAACTGCAGCCTTACCTTCAGCAGAGAGATCCCCGACTGATAAGATGGAGGGAGAAACAAAATGGCCGCCGTTCGCTCCACTGGCCCTGTGGCGATCGTCGACAGCGCGCCCGACACCTCCGAATAAGCGGAGCCCAGTGGAACGGCGAAGAAACAACAGCCGGCGAAAAAGGCCCCGAAAAAACTGGAGGCAGCACCGGACCCGAAGAAACCTTGAAGGGAGAGCAAAATTTACACGTTCCGGCTGCGTGAACTGCGCGACGCTGACCGACAGCAGCTGTTTGAACTTTTAAGCCATATCGGAAAAAACAGGTGGCCGCGCTTACGCGGTTCGCACCTTTCTTTTTTTTTTTTTTTTTCCATTTGTTTAAACTGCTGCCGCCAAAACGCAAGAAAATGGAGGAAATTAAATCTGACGAGAAAAATCGCTGTTTAAAGTCACAGATACTGAATTATTTTCTTCTGTTTGTTTTTTTTTTATTTTTTTATAACCCCTCAATCATAATAAAACACTGGAGCTGCCTGCTCGTTAGAAGTCTGGGGAAAGAAAGGCTGCTTCTTTGAATTTCCTTTTATTTAATTCTTTTAAAGCAGCTACCTGTTAAAAGTGGCTGCCTCTCCCAAAGACGGTACACCTTTCCAGAGAAAGGGACGGCCCTTCCCTGCTAAGCCAGGGAGATGGGGAGGAAGGGGGGTGGACTCGAGACACCCGAGTTTAACACCCCCGAGGCTGTCAAAGAAAGAAGAGAAAGGAAACCCTGTCAAGCCTCTAAATAAGATTCCAGGCACAGAAGAATTATCACAAATATCTGTAATATCTAAAGAGAAAAGGAGAGAGACTAATGGGCTCACTTCCTACCTGCTGGGAGACTGAGAAAATACTGAGGCTAAGGTCACATGGCCAGGGCTCCTATTGGCTCTCTAGAGTCAGAGTTTTTTCTCAGTCTCCACCTGCTGGTAGGCGAGCACAACCCATCAGTCCAATCCTGGTCCGGTCCGGAGGGACGCTAAGGAAATCTGCATTACCCAAGCTGTAAAGGACTCAAATACAAATCAACTTATGCATCAGGTTTTCCTACATAAGTAAACAACTGTGGAATGCATTACCAAGAGCCTTGAAAACTACGTACGACCACCTAAACTTCCGGACAACACTAAAAACTAACCTGTTTAAAAAGGTACACCCAACCAATCCAACATAAATGCCTGACCGCTGCAACACAACAAAACTAAAATACATAATGGACATAACTCTTCCGCTGTACGATTCCCTAGTGTGGCTGTGCCACATGAACTCTATCTTACCACATCATCACATTGTATTTGTTTACAATGGGGTCTGCAAACGCCTCTCCGGTACTATGTAAGCCACATTGAGCCTGCAAATAGGTGGGGAAAATGTGGGACACAAATGAAACAAATAAAGTAAACTAGTATGATTATAACTAGCCTTATAATTATTCCCTACATTATTCAGGCAAATATGTGAACCCAGAGAGAGGTGTGAAAGTATGTCTTACTTGATAATTTCCTTCTGGTAGGCCGTACCATTCTGAACAAGTGGGTGTTATCTCCCTCCTATCAGCAGACAGAGGTAGAGAAAACAGATCTTTTCCTGTGAACGCACCGGTATAACCTGCTAGGGCTCAGTTTAAAGTTCCAATATACATCTGCCAAAGCAGCAGAAGGTCCCTTTGTAATACACCCATGTCCCATCAACCACTGCAGCTGCAATGATCAAATGAGCATAACACATTACACTCGCTACTCTGCATGTCTTTTCCTATAAGGGTAATAGTAGAGCACCTCGTGAACTCTGAGCCATAAGACCTCCAGGGCAGCGGAGCCATACTGTTCTAACAAGTAGGATGTACTCAAGCAGAACTACACAGAGTGGGGACAAAGCTTCCCCCCCCCCCCCCATGGTAGCTCTGGCAAAGGCCGAGTAGGCCCTGGCCAGCACATCCAAGCTGTATGCTTCACACAAATGAGTGGAGCGACATCACCAACCTTATTTATCATCCCCACCTTAGTAATTCCCTTATCTCTTATTTGTCCTGTTTGTCTGTTCTAATTAGATTGTAAGCTCCGCTGAGCAGGGGCAGTCTCTTCATGCTCAAATGTACAGCGCTGTGTACATCTAGTAGCGCTATAGAAATAAGTAGTAGTAGTTGGGAAATCTCCTCTGGGGTGATCGCCCAGGCCGTTGGCTGAGACCGAGTGGGCTCAAACCCCAGAGGCAACTGATTCCTACAAATGTAGTCAGAATCAGTAGCCACCTTGATCTACAGTGCAATAGTGGCCTTGGAGACTGCTTGGCCCTCGAGGCCCATGAAAAAAAGGACAAAGATGAAGAGGGGTAAGATTATTTGTTTCCTCTGGACATCCAGCTTGTGCAGCCTCCAGCCAAAGGGTCACAACATCCTCATCAAAAAAAGAGCAAACAGAACTCCTGGTTCATATGGGATAGAGAAATCACCTTGAGCAGAAATAAAGGAACCATGCAAATGGACACAGAGTCCTCCGAAAAAGAGAGGTACGGGTCTCAAGAAGATAATGCCTAACTCAGACTCTCCAAGCTGAGGTAATTGCAACAAGGAAAATTGCCTGGAAGTAGACTGCAAAGGATAAAAAAAAAAGTTCTGGAGAGCACAGAGAACCAAATTCAGGTCCCAGGATGGAAAGCAGGGACAAACTGGAGGGCACAAATGCACCACCCCCCTTTCAAAAACCAGGCCAACTCAGTGCCAAACCCTGCAGCAAAATGCCCAAAAGATCTGGGACCTGTGCCTTCTACGGGGTACAACACCCACCCAACACACCAACCCTCAAAAAAACCTTCCAGACTTGCACATAAGCCAAAGACATAGAAGCCTTTTTGAACTTAAGCAAAGTAAAGATAACTGAAGGTGTGAAACCACATCTCGTTAAATGCCTCCTTTAAACGGCCAAACTGTAAGCCAGAGGGGATCCTGTTACTCCGTATCTACTGGATGAAGTAGGCTCACCCCAGCTCAACCACCAATAGATGCACCAGGTCTGCATACCACAGCCAACGGATCCAATCCAGCGCCACTAGAAAGACCAGATAAGAGTGCCATGCAATCCTGTGAAAGAACCAGCCTATCAGAGGGAATGCAAGGAAGACATACAGGGGTTCCTCTCACAGCTGGACAAAGGTATCTCTACCCCTGCAAGGCAGCCTCCCTCCTGTGGCTAAAGAAGTGCTCAAATTTGGCACTAGAATGTGTTCTCATTACTACTACTACTATTTAGCATTTCTATAGCGCTACAAGGCGTACGCAGCGCTGCACAAACATAGAAGAAAGACAGTCCCTGCTCAAAGTGCTTACAATCTAATAGATAAAAAAAAAAAATAAAGTAAGCAAATCAAATCAATTAATGTGAATGGGAAGGAAGAGAGGAGGGTAGGTGGAGGCGAGTGGTTACGAGTCAAAAGCAATGTTAAAGAGGTGGGCTTTCAGTCTAGATTTAAAGGTGGCCAAGGATGGGGCAAGACGTAAGGGCTCAGGAAGTTTATTCCAGGCGTAGGGTGCAGCGAGACAGAAGGCGTGAAGTCTGGAGTTGGCAGTAGTGGAGAAGGGAACAGATAAGGTGATATGATACAGACGTTCAAATATTTGAAAGGTATTAATCCGCAAACAAACCTTTTCCGGAGATGGGAAGGCAGTAGAACGAGAGGGCATGAAATGAGATTGAAGGGGGGCAGACTCAAGAAGAATGTCAGGAAGTATTTTTCCACGGAGAGGGTGGTGGATGCTTGGAATGCCCTCCCGCGGGGGGAGGTGGAGATGAAAACGGTAACGGAATTCAAACATGCGTGGGATAAACAAAGGAATCCTGTGCAGAAGGAAGGGATCCTCAGGAGCTTAGCCTAGAATGGGTGGCAGAGCTGGTGGTTGGGAGGCGGGGCTAGTGCTGGGCAGACTTATACGGTCTGTGCCGGGGCTGGTGGTTGGGCGGCGGGGATAGTGCTGGGCAAACTTATATGGTCTGTGCCAGAGCCGGTGGTGGGAGGCAGGGATAGTGCTGGGCAGACTTATACGGTCTGTGCCAGAGCCGGTGGTGTGAGGCAGGGATAGTGCTGGGCAGATTTATAGGGTCTGTGCCAGAGCTGGTGGTTGGGAGGCGGGGTAGGTGGTTGGGAGGCAGGGATAGGGCTGGCCAGACTTATACGGTCTGTGCACTGAAGAGATCAGTACAAATAAAAAAGTAGCACATATGAATTTATCTTCTTGGGCAGACTGGATGGACCGTGCAGGTGTTTTTCTGCCGTCATCTACTTTGTTTACTATGTATGTTGATTTATGCATGGAGCCGAGTGCACGGGAAGGGGTGTAGGGAAGGACGAGTGTGGAGAGATACTGGGGAGCAGCAGAGTGAGTACATTTATAGGTTAGTAGAAGAAGGTTGAACAGGATGCGAAAACGGATAGGGAGCCAGTGAAGGGTCTTGAGGAGAGGGGTAGTACGAGTAAAGCGACCCTGGCGGAAGACGAGACGGGCAGCAGAGTTTTGAACCGACTGGAGAGGGGAGAGGTGACTAAGTGGGAGGCCAGCAAGAAGCAGATTGCAGTAGTCTAAACGAGAGGTGACAAGGGTGTGGATGAGGGTTTTGGTAGAGTGCTCGGAAAGAAAGGGCCGGATTTTACGGATGTTGTAAAGAAAGAAACGACAGGTCTTGGCAATCTGCTGGATATGAGCAGAGAAGGGGAGAGAAGAGTCAAAGATGACCCCAAGGTTTCGAGCTGAGGAGACAGGGAGAATGAGAGAGCCATCAACAGAAATAGAAAACGGGGGGAGCGGGGAGGTGGGTTTGGGGTGGAAAATGAGAAGCTCTGTTTTGGTCATATTTAATTTCAGGTGGCGTTGAGACATCCAGACAGCAATGTCAGACAAGCACGCTGAAACTTTGGTTTGGATGCAAGGTGAGATATCAGGGGTAGAAAGGTAGATTTGGGAGTCATCAGCATAGAGATGGTAGGAAAAGCCATGGGATGAGATTAATGAACCAAGGGAAGAAATGTAGATAGAAAAGAGGAGGGGACCAAGAACAGAACCCTGAGGTACGCCGACAGGCAGAGGGATAGAAGTAGAAGAGGATCCACCAGAGTGAACACTAAAGGTGCGGAGGGAGAGGTAGGAAGAGAACCAGGAAAGGACAGAGCCCTGGAATCCAAGTGAGGACAGGGTATCGAGAAGTATGCTGTGATCGACAGTGTCAAAAGCAGCGGAAAGATCAAGAAGAATGAGGATGGAATATTGACCTCTGGATTTAGCCAGTAATAGGTCATTGGAGACTTTAGTAAGCGCAGTTTCGGTTGAGTGGAGAGGGCGAAAACCAGATTGTAGTGGGTCGAGAATAGCATGTGAGGAGAGAAAAATCAAGGCAGCGGCGGTGAACAGCACGCTCAAGTAATTTGGAGAGAAAAGGAAGGAGGGAGATGGGTCGGTAATTAGAGGGACAAGTAGGGTCGAGTGAAGGCTTCTTAAGGAGAGGTGTGACCACAGCATGTTTAAAGGCAGCAGGGACAGTCGCAGTGGAAAGTGAGAGGTTGAGAATGTGACAGATAAAAGGAATAAGAGCAGGAGATATGGCATTAAGAAGGTGGGTGGGAATGGGATCAGAGGAACAGGTGGTACATTTTGAGGAAGAAAGGAGAAGTGTAGTTTCCTCAATAGTAACTTCAGGAAAGGAGGAAAGGTAATGAGGGGAAGTTCTCCTTGATGAGTTCTCATCAAGTCAAACATGAGTTGACCCCACTGATTTCTGAATGATATGAAAGGCCGCCGGCCTCAGCTCCCACTCCCCAGGATCCAACAGGGAACAGTTGAGTAATTCCACTTGACATTGTCTTTGCCCACTATATAAATGATGACACCCAGCTGTATCTCTCCACACCAGACATCACCGTGGAGACCCAGGCCAACGTATCAGCCTGCTTATCCGACATTGCTGCATGGATGTCCAACCGCCACCTGAAACTGAACATGGCCAAGACCGAGCTTATCGTCTTTCCACCAAAACCCACTTCCCCTCTTCCTCCGCTCTCGATCTCAGTTGATAACACCCTCATTCTCCCCGTCTCATCTGCCCGCAACCTCGGAGTCATCTTCGACTCCTCCCTCTCCTTCTCTGCACATATCCGACAGACAGCCAAGACCTGTCGCTTCTTCCTCTTTATCAACAAAATTCACCCTTTCCTCTCTGAGCACACCACCCGAACTCTAAGCCACGCTCTCATTACCTCTCACCTTGACTACTGCAACCTACTCCTCACTGGCCTCCCACTTAACCACCTATCCCCCCTTCAATCCGTTCAGAACTCTGCTGCACGTCTTATATTCCGCCTGAACCAATATACTCATATCACCCCTCTCCTCAGGTCACTTCACTGGCTTCCAATCAGATACCGCATACAGTTCAAGCTTCTCCTTCTTACCTACAAATGCACTCAGTCTGCAGCCCCTCATTACCTCTCTACCCTCATCTCCCCTTACGTTCCCACCCGAAACCTCCGCTCGCAGGACAAATCCCTCCTCAGTACCCTTCTCCACCACGCCGCCAGGCTCCGCCCATTCTGCCTCGCCTCACCCTATGCCTGGAACAAGCTTCCTGAGCCCCTACGCCAAGCCCCCTCCCTACCCATCTTCAAATCATTGCTCAAAGCCCACCTCTTCAATGTTGCTTTCGGCACCTAACCTTTATACCTTTCAAGAAAGCTAGACTGCCCCAATTTGACCGCCCCTACTTGACTGACTGTACATTTGTCCATTAGATTGCAAGCTCTTTGAGCACGGACTGTCCTTTAAACTGTACAGTGCTGCGTAACCCTAGTAGCGCTTTAGAAATGTTAAATAGTAGTAGTAGTAGTACTAATATAAACCACTGAGAGGGCTTGCAGATGTGTGTTTGTCCAAAGGCAAAGGCTCACAGCTTCCAGTGCAGAGATTAAAATTGTATTGCCTGAAAGCTGCAGGGGAGCCCGGGGAACACACACACCCAAACAGGGAGTACAGGCAATGAGGGGAGGAGCCCCACAGGGCCAAGCCAATGCCTCACCCACTAGATGCTAAAAAGCGTGACTAGGGGCAGTGGCGCTATGCTCTTCTATCAGGACTGGTCTGGGGACCAGAATGTCATTAGGCTCTACCAAGCTGTGCAGCCGTGGCCAGTAGAGCTGGTAGCTAGGCCAGGGACCTAGAGCACCTGCCTAAACAACCCACCACCTGCTGCAGGTAGAGAAAATAAAAAATACTGGAACAATCTCCTAAGCACCAGCAGGTTACACAGGCGAGTTCTTAGGAAAAGAATTGTTTTCTCTACTCCCATCTGCTGGTAGGAGGGGATAACACCCACTCCTTCAGAACAGTATAGCCTCATATGACAAAGTTGTTTTTTTTTCTTTGGGGGGGGGGGGGGGGGGGGGGAGAAAGAAAAAAGCACAGGAACCACTCACCCCCCCCCCCAAAGGAAAAAAAAAAACAAAAAAACAATTTGTCTCTCATGCAATCTGATGGGGTTTACAATGAATCAATTTACCTTTGGGTATGGCAAAAATGCCTTTGTTTTATGATAGAATGTGTCTTCAGGAAACTGCTGTTGAAGCTGAGCTTAGCACACCTTTTGGAGTTAAAACTTTGCTTGCAATTTAATAAGGATTTCTGCACACAAAGAAAAAAAGGTATATTAAATTTAAGTAAAAGTCTACACGAAATTAGAGCGCCTTCGTTCAAATTCTATTTAAGTGAAGGGATTAGTTAATACTACACAATACTATAACTACACAATGTTATAGTCCTAAAGGTTAATGCTTTGGTCAGAGAGGAATAAAGTTAAATGTACATTAGGCTAGTGCCAGGGGCGTAGCCACGGGTGGCCTAGGCCCACCCAGTTTGGGCTCAGGCCCACCCAGCAGTGGAGCACCCTTAACAGCACTGGTAGCAGAGCAGCACCTTTATCAGCACGGCAGCGGAGGGAGCAGGCTGAGCTCCCACGATCCTGCATCTATCTCCCTCTGTGACTCAGCGGCAGCGATAGCGATTCGTATGAAATTGGAGGGAGAAGGGATGGAGGCGGGGCCACAAAGACCGTTGCAACCGCGAGACCGGAGCTGCGGGATGATTGTTGCGCGGTGGTGGAAGTGAGAGTTCCTCGTGCCACCGCTGTGGAGATCGTTACTTTTGTGTTCTGGGAAAGTTTCCTGTCAGTAGTCGCTCTGGTTGACGATCATGAGCCTGAACAGTGAAGCACATTGTGATGTCAGAGCAGCAGGCCCAGGAGATCTGCCGTGATCGGCTCTGCAGTTGAAATGGTCAGTATGTACATTTTTTTGTACCCGACTACTAATGAGCTGTAGTGCCGTCATTCACTTTCTCGTGCTAACGGGTAATTGATGAAGGTGCCCGTTTATTTTAACATAGTTTTCGTTTTTTAGATATAATTATGTCTTGTCGCTAAGATGTATTATGTATAAAAGTAATACATTTTGATAGCACTTGGATCAATCAGTCTCATCCTAGTCCGACCTTTGGAAGTACCTTCTTTAAGGATCCTCTTCTATAATATGCCACTTGGGCTGTGTGCATTATGGTCTGCTAAAGTGCTAGTGCTTAGAAATTTCGGGATATGGCATATTGTAAAAGTTTTCTTCTCTCCCCTAAGTGGTGCACACACTCAGAGGAATTATCTTCAATATGGAACAGCCTAAAGGTGTAAAGTACTTACAGTTTCATAATGCAATAAAATACAAAAGGGATCCGCAGTTTTTTTTTTTTTTGCAAGAAACATCCTCGCTTTCCCAAGTGGAGTAGTAGGACAGCAGCTTTCTGTCTGTAAACCAGGCCCAATTTTCTGAATACCCTTCATATTTTGTAGATGTCACAAATGTGCTAGGCAAGGATCTAGCCTAACCCACTCCTGGCTTAATGATTATAAATATAAATATTGTGTATCTAGATTGTAAGCTCTTTGAGCAGGGACTGTCTTTTTTGTGTATGGTGTACAGCGCTGTGTATGCCTTGTAGCGCTATAGAAATGATAAGTATTTATATTTTGCAATAGGGCAGGGCAGAGAAAATATTGTGCCCATCCACTTTGGGTTCAGGCCCACCCAAAATTGGCTGTCTGGCTACGCCACTGGCTAGTGCTATACTGGCGAGGTCCTAATAAAAAGTACAAACCTCCAATTCCAGACCAGGAAGCACCTGGAATAAAGTCTTAATTTTTTCACCTATGCCAGTGTCCACTACTGTACTGACCTGAAGCAGGCAAGTAGGTGATCACCAGGACCCACAGCAGTAGCTAACCTTTAGTGGTGGCCTATCCTCATAGTAAGAACCCAGAAAGTTTTAGTTTCTGGATGCAGGGATTGTGGACTTTACTCCCAGGAATGAGATGGACCACTATAACCAGGATGCACCTCTGCTGCCCAACAGTTATTGGCATCCTATATTTTAAATATGGTAGTGTGTTTTTAGTCTAACCTGGACCAATTTACAATAGTCATATTTAGGGCTGCACAATTAATGCATTAATGCAATTAACATGTTAATTAACTAGCATTAAAAAAATTAACGAGATTAACACTGGGGGGCTTACCTTAACGCTTTCCATTGGCTGCCTCTGTGTATTCCAAGTTTCATTCTGGTGCTCCAATAGCTCTCTCGGAATGCCAAGCCTTATTCTGGTGCTCCAATAGCCTCTCTTGGCGTTCCATGCCTTACTCTATCTTACTGAGAACACTGGAAGGAACATCTCCTGCCACTGACCCTGGTAGAGCTGTGATCCTCTGTCAGAGCCACCCTTGCTGCTGGTGCCCTTCAGATCTACTTTGACTCCTCCCCCTCAAAAGCTGCTGCTGCCACTAACCCCCCCCCCCCCCCCAAGAGCTGCTGGTGCCTCTGCCCCCCCCCCCCCCCCCCCAGCTGGGAAAGGAAAGTTAACAGTACAGCTGCAGCCTGTGACTATGGATAACAGGAGACTGAACAAGGCAATTGTGTGCCAAGGAGATAAGGTGATTGTGTGCCATGGGGATGTGTGTGGTGGGAGGGTGCAAAACGACTGTTTCATAGGGGTGAGGGCTACGCAAAGTGACTTGTGCCATGGGGACTGTGCGAGGGATTCAACTACAAAAAATATTGAGGTAAGAACCACAGCAACAATATAGCAAAATAAACTGAAATGTCCTCCAAAAAATAGCAAGCCAAGTGACAAAAAAGCTAGAATGTATAAAGTATGGAAAAAAAAAAGCCTCAAAAGCTCAGGGTGTCATCAACTATTACAGCACATTTCAACATTGCATAAAAAAACAAAACAAAACCAACTTTCCTCTAGATTTTCACTCTGTGTGCAATTTTTATAATTGTTTTATAGGTAAAAATATACAACTTAGTTTTCGTGTAGCAACATCAGCATTGAGTTTGTAATACTGATATCATAAAGCCAGCTTCACAGTAGTTCATAGTGTAGTTAGCTGTGAAGTTGGCTCTATGATATTGGCATTACAGGCTGTTGCTACACCACAGCCAAGTTGCATATTTTTTACATATAAAAAAATTATAAAAATCACACAAAGCGAGAATCTGAAGGAAGGTGTTTTTTAAAAAAATGCCAATCATGAAATACTTAAACTCTAATAGGTGATGACACCATGAGCACCTGTGAGGCATTTCTTTTCCTTCCTTTATGCATTCTAGCTTTTCTGTCACTTGGCTTCTTGTTTTCTGCAGAACATTTGAGTTTATTTTGCTATATTGTCTAGGTCATTGTGTACCCTGGGGATGGGGGGGGGGGGGGGGGCTGTGTAAGGTCATTGTGTGCTGTATGTCACCCATCAGGTAAGTGATGTTACACAGCTGACACCATGCTTCTCATAAGGGAGACTACTAGCTTCTGGCAGTGATGTGCAGTAGTACTTAAGGAACTGATTTACTAAACTTCCATTAAACAAAAGAAGTTTCTGCTACCAGCTCCTACGTTTTTGGACTAGATCCTAGATGCAGTGAAAATTTGTTAAGGCTTGACTTAGGCGCTACCTTATAGAATAGCACCTAGTGCACTTAAGCAAATAACTGTAGCAGCCTAGTGGTTAGGCTGACAACCAGCAAAGCCAGGTTCAAACCTTGCTGCTGGTCCCTGTGATCTTGGGCAAGTCACAACCTTCTATTGCCTCAAGTACAAAATTAGATTCTAATTCCCCTGAGAACAGGGAAATACCTAGTGCACCTGGATGTAACTCACCTACAGCAACTACTAGAAAGATGCCAGTTAAATCCAAAAAATATATTCATAAAAGCACTTTTTGGCACACATCTCTATGAACAAGCTTATAGAATTGCCTTTCACATGCCTGAAGGAACTGTGGGTTGGTTTTTTTTTTTTGTTTTACGGAAACTAGAAGCCAAGTTATTTGTTGAATGTTTAGGAACAATATAAAAAAATGTAAACAACTATGTGTACATGCTAAATTTATTTCAACTTTTACATTTGGATCATGTGATTGATCGCATGATTAAAAGTTTGAATCGATATATAGCCCTAGTCATATCACAAGGATACAATTTTTAAAAAATTGTTTTAACACTCCAAAAACGAAACAGCTTTTCAATCTGGACCTTTTACTTCAAAGTAAAAGAATAGCATTGCTTCTATTCTGCAGACTAATTTGAATCAAGTCCGTAACTACAAGACAGAAAGGTTACCAGAATCAAACAGGACTGTTGGGCATCAAACACTAAGACAAATCATGTTTAAAATCAGCAATATTTAGATAATGATCTTCTGACAGGAAAGCTGTTAACAGACACTATTTCACTGGCTCATGCATTGTTGTTTTAGTTTTTGAAAATAACCATAATCTGTTCTGGACACACACTAAACAAGATAAGGACTCATGATCATAAAAGAATTTTCCAACTTCTACCATTCTAATTATCTGAACTGAGGTATAGCTTTAAGTTGGAAAAATAAAGGCAAACTGATAATGGATTGAGGTACATAAAAGATGTTTTATTAATGCCCTCTGTGGATTAGAAATTTCTGATCTTGAAATTCCACTGTTGCAGTTCCAAAACAGAGAAATATCAAAATACATGTTTTCAGACTGAAGTCCTAGTTTAGTACAAATAGAACAAAAACTATCAAATGTGTTTAAAAAAAAAAAAAAAAAGCTGGATTACTACCATTCATCAAGTCAATGACTCCACTTGAAAAATTAAAAATGTAAAACCATTTCTGATGAACACTTTCTGGGATTTCTTTTCAGTTTTAAATTGCTTTTGTCACATCCATTTACCAGAGTCACATCTTCAAGTTTAGAAATAAAAATGTAAAAAGTGCATTTTCTGTCTTCTCCCTACAATAATTTCAACATGCAAACACAAAAACAAAACCGTAATAGCAGAGTTTTTGAAATCCTCAAACTCCACCCCCACCTCCCAAAGCTCAGTCTGACAAATAGATGTACAGAGAGAGAAAAAAAAAAAACCACCAGAAAAATCCTCTCCTCTCAGTCAGAACTTTGACGTGGAGAAACTTTGTCTTGAGAATAAGGTTGGGCTTATGGCAACCTACCTGAAAGACAAGAATCTCAACTTCTTTAAAACTTGGGAGCTTATTTTGAATCTTTATACCCTTCCCACACCAAAGATGCTACTTAAATCAAAGAGAAAATAAAGAGTCTGACCTTGTATTTTAACATGCAGGCCTATCCTGACTGATGCACAGTGTTTATCCATTGAAAATAGTCATCATATAAAAAATGAAACTACTGAGCACCTGTTGTACGATATCTAAGGTCACATATCAATAAACTAATGAACTGAACCATTCCATCTGGTTGTAATAAAAAAATGACGTATTCCTACAACCTGACTGAAAGAAAAAAAAAATCCATCCAAGCTCAATACCTATATGGAAATGGTGATGGGAGGGAACTGTCAATGATCTCCGTGCAATGTAAGAAAAGTCTTTGCAGTGTTCTGTGTTCCGTGTACAAAGACGAATCTCCTTTAGAGATCCAAATATGTCATTTAACTTTTCTCTTGTGTGCAATAATGGCTGGTTTAGCAATGTACAGAGAACTTGAAAGTCAATGGGCTCAGTCTCAAGTATCAACAGACCACTAAGAACTCCCCCCATACCCTTACATTAACCCATACTATAGTATCCTTTTGATGCCAAATGCTGGCATATCTCCAAGGGAACTTCTGACAGAAAAAGAACAAAATTTCAACAGTTAAACTCCAAGCACCAAGAAGTGGTTATTCGCAGAAACAGATACATACTATCTTTACACACTGGTACAGGAGGTAGGATAGACTGTATATTTTTGGCCTCATAACATTTAAAAATGTGGGTCTCCCAGCTTGCTTTTCTCAGCTGTGTTTAAAGCGTTTCACATGCTTGCAAGTGGTACTCCGTACATACTGAATCAAGCCAAATAAACTACTTGCACACTAAAACCAATTAAACTAATAATTTTCTACATATATATTCCCTTTACAATTTTTCTTAACAAAAAAGCAGAGTATTTCATATAATCGGGATGCGTGTGTGTGTCATATCTATATATACATATAGACAAATATTTATCTATATCCACATGCAAGCAGAAATTAAGTCAAGCACAAATTCCATGGAAAAATTCCCCATACCCCTTTTCAGTTAGGGAAAGGTTAAAAAAAAAAAAAATCCCTGAAAGTTAAACATGCACCAACCTTTCAACTTTTTCAGGAAATCATAATACATATAGAAAACAAATGGACAGATGAAGCAAAACAGACTGGTTCAATAAGAATTTATCACATTTAAGTAATTTCTTGAAACAGGATTTTACATTTCCTGTTTTATATATCAAAAAAAAAAAAAATTTAAATTGAGCACAGAAGATAAAAATCCTTTAGAACAGATCCAAGAGGGAATTGTTTCTAGGCACCTTCTTAGGCAGAACAGAAAAAATATGAGCACTGATCCATCTGAGATATTTTAGAGCACAGTTTCAAATGTGGAGTTATCACATTATTTACCGATAATTTAAGAAACAATGTCCATAAGGCAAGACCATTTTCTTTTTAAAAAATGTCTAGATACAAAATGATGTAAACTAAAAAAATATATATATTGTAGTCAAGAACTCTGGCATAACAGAACAAAAAAATGTAGAGAGATGGCAATTTATACACAATGCATTAACTGTGCACATGCTAAAGGTTTCAAACAGCAAAACTTCAGAATTTACACAGCTCTTTAGCAGTTTTTTGTACAACGAACCTTATAATATGTTTGAAATCACAGTAGAATGCAAAACTAAACTGCACACACTATCAGTGGAAAATGATTGATGTGCAATATGCTGCCTGTTTGTATTTTTATTTCTTTTTTTTATTTTTTATTTTTAAAAGTGGCAGTTATCCCTGCAATTGTTTTCTTTTTCAAACAAGAATTTTAAGAAACATGTTATATATCAAAAAGGGTAGGGAAGCAAAACAGACATCCAGCATCTTATTTTCTTTGTTTAAACAATGTGGATGACAGGATTTTCATGATTAAAAAACAAATTTGTTTAAATAATACATTGTATTTGACATCTGTATGGACTTAATATGATGACAGCTTTGTGTTTTGTTTAAACAGAGGCTTTACAACACCCCCTGTAGTTTAAAGCCCCCCACACTATATACGTCGAGTCCTTCTCTCATTGGGTTTGATAACCTGCCATGCGATATCCAGTCTGATTTGCTATCATACTTGCACTCTGTCCCTGGGCTGGCTGAACACCATAATTTGCGCCCATCCATGCAGGAGAGGACTGTGTTTGACTGAGAGGGAAAAAAAAAAAAGGCAGTTAATTAGAAAAGAATGAGACGAAGGGTGCCAAAACAAAACAGCAAACACTGGTGTTATAGCATTAAAAAGCCCCCCCTTTTCTTCCTACACAACATAATATACACAGTGGGGTTGGACTGTGCTCTTTGATGATCTGACATCTACCGAATCAATGGCAAGCACTTGAATCTGAAAAAAATAAGTGTCAGAGAAACAAATTCAAATGCTAATCCTCATTATGGCTTCTGGAAGATGGCGTAGCATGTTCTTATAGGCTACATAGTACCAGACAATCAACAGCTGTTGGCTGTCATGACTGATTTGGGGGGGGGGGGGGGGATCTTTCTTCCTTATACTGTACAGGTATGAATACTATTTAATAGGACTCTTAGTATCATGTACAAGCCCTAGTAGCATTAAGCTTATTTGTACACCTTGCACCACACACGCCAGTCTCACACCTCACTGAGTCATAATCAATCATAAAAAAAGCTCTTTTTACACCTACATTCCTCCTCCTACTTCTCCAAATCAGTCCCAATCCTCAAATACTGACAATGCACTTGCAGCAAAATGATGGAAATCAATATACCTACTTAAATCCTTGTTGATTCCATGCCTGTCCATACATTCCGTATGCTGGCACTTGCCAGCCATTAGGCACGTACTGACTGATTTGCTGAGCATTTCCATAAAACTGACCCCATTGGCCATAAGGCTGTGGATATCCCAATCTGATTTTGCCTAAAGAAAAATATCCCCAAAAAGTGAGGTGACCAGCCCAAAAACTCATTCTTTGCTTACTTAAGACAGCTAGATTTTAAAAAATACAGTTGTCTGATAGTGCAAGTTGACAAATTACATGTAATACTTTTCTACTAGACTAACCTAGCACATTTGCAAGACCTCTCTTCCCCTTCCGATACAGCGAAGATACTTACCTGTAGCAGGCTGATCATTCTCACAAAAATTGTGGGTTGACGAAACGCGTCAGCCTGGGAATCGGCATAATAGCCAGCAAAAAACTCGAGCCTTCAGGTGCGCGTGCTGTGCCCCACCACGAGTGTGGAGTGCCTTCCCGCCCGCCGCACAACCACGCTCCTCAGTTTAATCCAAGAGCATAAGAAAAAAGAAAGAGAAAAACAACTCCAAGGGGAGGTGGGTGGAACTGTGAGAATGATCAGCCTGCTGTCCTCAGAGATACCTGCTACAGGTAAGAACTTTGCTTTCTCCGAGGATAAGCAGGCTGAATCATTTTCACAAGTGAGGCATCCCTAGTATCCAGGCTCACCCATAACCATTGGTCAACTGGGCCTTGCAACGGCAAGGACATAACGTAGATTAACCTGAAACTATATACAAACTAGCTGAGAGTTTAGCCTGGAACATAACATAAAAAAAGGGTCTAGAAGGGTGGAGTTGGGATTCTAGACCTCAGATTCTGCAAAACTGACTGCCCAAACTGACTGTAGCGTCAGGTATCCTGCTCAAGGCACTAGTGAGATGTGAATGTGTGGACAAAACCACGTCGCAATTTTGCAAGTCTCTTCAATGGAGGCAGACTAAGTGGGCCACTGACGCCGCCATGGCTCTCCATTGTGAGATTGTGACATGACCCTCTAAAGTCAGCCCCAGCTTGGGCATAAGCGAAGGAAATGGTGCGTTTATCGATGGCCCACTCCCCTCCTGTTGGGATCAAAGGAAACAAAACTGGGCGGACTGCGTTACAGTCAAAACCAGAGAAGGCATTTTGACTGCCTGAGAACCGTTTTAAGTTCCCTCATCTATTCTGGATGGCTTACCTGTAGGAGGGAGACAATTATTTATTTTTACCTTTTTGCAAGAATATGGCAGGCAAGCCCACAAATTACCCATTGAGAACATCAAAGTTAAGTCCTCTGCATCATTTACAAAGGAGCTCTTCCTTCTTGCAGGCCAGGAGGGAGACTATTTTTTTTGCAGGCAGATGGTAGGCCAGCGCACAAATTACCCATTGGGAGTATCAAAGTTAAGTTCTCAGCATCACTTACAAAGGAGCTCTGCCTTCTTAATGGCCACTATGGTCGAGCCTGTTCCACCACAGGAAAGAGGGCAGGGATTTTCTGATCATGGGAGGGGGGGGGGGGGGGGGCGGATACTGCTTAATCCTAGACCTGAGGGCCCTGATAAAATCTCTCACAAAAGCTCAGGATGGTTTCTTTAGGCTTCCTCATCCCACTTGTTCAAAAAAGGGACTGGCTATATTTTCTGGATTTAAAGGACACCTGCATTCACATTCAGATGTCCAGGCTGCAGGAAGTGTCTGCAATTCATCATAGGGAAACATTACTACTAGTACTGCATGATGCTGGTTTGACCTCGTGTTGGCGCTTTGAGTGTTCACAAAATGTTTAGCAATTATTGCAGCATACCTATGCAGACTGGAGGTGATGTATTTCTCTATTGGATGATTGGTTGGTCAAACACACAGGTCAGGAAGGTGGAGAAAGATTGGTCAGGCAAATGAGTTGTGACTATCTGCCAGCAGGTGGAGGTAGTTTTGTCTCAAACTCCTTGCACTTAGCAACCAATCCAGTATTCTCCATCTCCAGCAGGCGGGATAGCAGCTCTTGTGCACTGAAGTGACTTCAGTGTGGCCTCCTGTCCTGCATGCAGGTTCAGTTGGGTTTGGGGTGAGAATATCCTGTGTCTCGGGTGGTAAACCTAGTAGTCTAGGTCCTTCCCTGCTGAGCAGTATAATGCAACCCCATGAGTGGTCTCTCAACATGGGAGTAGCACACAAGATCTTCTGAGTGTGGGGCACCCCCTCAGTGGATCTTTTTGCCACTCAACTCAACCACAAGGTCGCTCAACGACTAGCATCAGATGTCTTCCTTCTTCATTGGGGGACAGGCCTTCTTTATGCGTATCCTCCCATACCTCTAAGTGGCAAGAGAGTGTTGAAACTCAAGCAAGACTGCGGAACCATGATTCTGATCACGCCCTTCTGGCTGCGGCAGATATGGTTCCTCTTCTTTTGAAATTGTTCTCTGAAGAACCGTGGAGGACTGGAGTGTTTTCAGACCCTCATCACTCAGAACGAGGGGTCGCTTCTGCATACCAACCTCCAGTCTCTGGCTCTCATGGCCTGGATGTGAGAGCCTAGACTTGCTTCCTTGGGTCTTTTGGAGGGTGTCTCCCAAGGTCTTGCTGGCTTCCAGGAAGATTCCACTAGAGGTGCTACTCTTTTAAATGAAGGTTTGCAGTCTGGTGTGACAGCAGGGCCTTAGATCCCCTTTCTTGTCCTACACAGACCCTGCTGAGTACATTCTACACTTGCCAGAGTCTGTCTCAAGACCAATTCCGTAGGGGTTCACCTTAGTGCAATTAGTGCGTATCATCAGTGTGTAGAAGGTAAGCCTATCTCTGGACAGCCTTTACTTGTTCGCTTTTGTCAAAGCCCCCTGTCAAACCTCCACCAGTGTCAACATCATTCTCATCAGCTAATGAAAGCTCCTTTGAGGCCACTGAGTTCCTGCCATCTGATGTACTTGACCTGGTAATGGTCATTTCTTGGTGGCTGTTACTTCAGCTCTTAGGGTCAGTGAGCTTCAGGCCTTAGTAGTGGATGCACCTTATACTAAGTTTCATCACAACAGAGTAGTCCTCTGCATGCACCCCAAGTTCCTGCCAAAGGTGGTGTCGGAGTTCCATCTGAACCAGTCGATTGTCTTGCCAACATTTTTCCCCATCGTCATGCGAACCCTGGAGAAAGCAGCTTGACACATTGGACTGCAAGAGAGTACTGGCCTTTTACAAGGAGTGGATGTTTCTAATTTTGATCACATTTTGCCCTTTTTACCTCAGCATCATTGGTAACCTGTAGAATTCAAAGTTCATTACAAACTGCTTTTGCTACATCAAAGTATTTTACGGTGGTCTTCCACTTTATTTGTTGTCACTAATTATTCCTTACATTCTTACTAAAGCTCTCCAATCTCAAGGGGGAAAATCTGTAGGTGATTCCCTTGATTTTTCATGTTCAGCTTGATTCTGCTTCAGCGATGTTTTGTTTTTTTTAATCTTGTGCCTACATTTTGGAATTCATTGCCATCTGATTTGGGTGCAGTCTTCATAAAAGAAAGTCAAAAGGAGCTCTGAAAGTACATTTTCTGGACGCTGCCTTCAGTGGACTCTAAGCTCAGTGATTTGGGACTGAGGGAATAGACAGGGCAGCTACTCAGTAGCTTGGTACTCAACAATTCTACCTGTCCTACCCTTGTTTTTAGTTATTAATTCTTTTGTTTTTCATATATTTTGTTAACTGGTTTCCTGTTTAGTCTGAAAGGCAGTATATCAAACAAAAATAAATATCAACTCCCATAAGGATAGTGAAGTGAGCTCAGAGTATTTTTTTTCTCTGGCAAGGGGGCACAAACCCACTTGTCTGGACTGGCATGAACCACCATGAACATTACTTACCGCTGGAAAGAATACATCGCATGAGACAAGGTAATATGCTCAAAATCAGTGGTACAGATACAGTGTACTCCACTCCTGCCTTTGCCAACTGCTTAGTTTCTATAGATTTCTATCTACATATAAATTCATAACTTTAATACAAAATTAAGGGTAAGGGTAATGCATTTGAGATACCCTTTCTGTGGTACAATCAAAGTGGTTGCTATTATATATAGGTACTTTCTCCATCCCTAGAGTGCTCACGATCTAAGCTTTTGTAACTGGGCCAATGGAAGGTTTAAATGACTTGTCCAGGTTCACAAGGAGCTTTCACTGTACAGGGACAACAGAATATTTTTCCACTTGAAGGACACCAAATTAGTCTCCACTCCTGCCCCCTCCCCCCCCCCAAAAATCCCTAGTTGCTAATGCTATGTGGGAGCAAAACATTGATAAGACCAAGGCCTCTGTGGCCCACCCTGTTCCAATGTGCAAAATATTCCAATTGAATGCACGTTTCTCGACTTTAAAGAAGGCTCTTATAGAGAAGGCTTAATGTATCTGATCAGTGCCTCTGCTCTCAATTGTGGTATGCAGCCAATATCACCTGTTAGTCCATCTATAGGCAGAGCATAAACTAGTTCTTTGTCAGTAACTATACAACACAGCAAAATATAGCTACAGAGTTAAGGGTTGTTTCAGACTGCAGAATTTGCATAAATTGAATGATAACCCAACCTTGTGCATATGAAGTGCACATAACACCTCAAGATTTCATGCATCTTACCTGCTGCACAGGATTTAGCATATCTGGTGTTTCTTTACCCCAATAACACTTCACAACATGCCCTTCTATGGTAGTACCATTGACAGACACAATTGCATGGGCAGCACTTTCATGGGAATTAAACCTGTCCAAACATGAATCAAAACAGATACTGATTAGAAACAAGGAGGAAAAATTAGGTTCTTACCTTGGTAATTTTCTTTCCTTTAGTCATAGCAGATGAAGCCATTACATATGGGTTGTGTCCATCATCCAGCAGGGGAGATAGAGAGCACAACTTTTCCACAGTGCCCATGGCCAGCTAGCTCCACTGCCTCTTCAGTATTTGAAGCTTCCAAAGCAGTAGGGCAAACCGCAATGGGAATAAACATGAACTTTCCTCACAGCGAACGATGGCCCCTTAACATTCCTGGAGGGAATGGACTCATCCTCCTATAAGTGAACATGAATCCTGAAGACTGTTTTCCAACTTTCTCCCAAGGAAGGAACTTCAGGAAACAAGAACAGAACCTGAAACAGATTCACAGCATACAGACAATCGGGAGGGCTCATGGCTTCATCTGCTATGACTAAAGGAAAGAAAATTACCAAAGTAAGAACCTAATTTTCTCTTCCTTGTCATCAAGCAGATGAAGCCATTACGTATGGGATGTAACAAAGCAATCCCTATATAGGGTGGGAACAGGTCACATCACGTGCTAGCACTTGTGCTCCAAAACGCGCATCCCTCCTAGCAGCCACATCCACCCTGTAATGTCGGGCAAAAGAGAGCTTAGAAGCCCATGTTGCTGCACTGCATATCTCATGACGAGAAAGTGCTCCAGTTTCAGCCCAAGAAGAAGAAATTGCTCTGGTAGAATGCACCGTGAAGGCTACAGGCGGAGGACCGGCCGGCAAGCAGATAAGCTGAAAAGATAGTTTCTTTGAGCCAGCGGGCAATAGTGGCTTTAGACGCTGGAGACCCTCTGCGAGGACCTGATAGCAAAACAAACAGATGATCATAGATCCTGAAATAGATAGTAACTCGCAGATACTGCAGCAGAGTCTGCGCACATCCAACAGCTGCAACTGCCCAAAAGATTCTGGAAACTCCTCCTTATCAAAGGAGGGCAAGAAAATAGGCTGGTTTAGGTGAAACGCTGAAACCACCTCTTAGGCATGAAGGAAGGCACGGTCCGAACCGTGACCCCGGACTCAGAATTGCAAGAAATGGATCTCTATAGGACAGCACCTGGAGACTCTGACACCCGTCTCGCCGAAGTAAGGCCACAAGAAAAACGGCCTTTAGTGTCAAATCTTTCTCCGATGCTCGCCAAAGCGGCTCAAAAGGAGAAGCCTGCAGGGCTTTAAAAACTAGCCCGAGGTTCCAAGCTGGACAGGGTGCTCGCACGGAAGGCCGGAGCCGAAGCACCCCACTAGGAAACCGTGCCACATCTGGATGAACAGCTAAAGACACGCCTTCAACCTTACCACGCTGCCACTTGCACCCGCAGGGAATTATAGGCCAAGCCTATTTGTACACCATCCTGCAAAAAGTCCAGAATCGGCGAGACAGGAGCCCGCATGTGTGTGATCGCTTTTGAAGCACACCAAGACTCAAACTGGCGCCAAATCCTGGCATAAGCCATGGAAGTGGAACACTTGCGGGCCTGCAGGAGAGTGGAAATGACTGTTTGAATAGCCTTTGTCCGTCAATTGCGCCCTCTCAACCGCCATGCCATAAGACCAAAGCAGCAGGCGTCCTCCATGGCTACCGGGCCCTGTGACAACAGGTTCGGTACCAGAGGTAAAGGAAGGGGAGCCTCCACTAGCATCTGTCTAAGGTCCGCATACCAAGGCCTCCTGGGCCAATCCGGGGCAATGAGGACCACTTCTCCTGGGTGCAGCCGAATCCGCAGGAGCACGCGCCCTATCAAGGGCCACGGAGGGAACACATATAGTAGGCCCGGAGGCCAGGGCTGAGTCAAGGCATCCAACCCTGCCGAGCGAGGATCTCTCCGTCTGCTGAAGCAGCACGGGACTTTGGCATTTGAACTTGTCGCCATAAGATCCATCACGGGCTTGCCCCATTTGGCACATATCTGCAGAAATACTTCGTCTGCTAGTTCGCATTCTGCTGGATCAATCTGATGCCTGCTTAGATAATTGGCTTGCACATTGCTCTGACCTGCAATGTGAGCTGCCGACAGAAACTGAAGATGCAGCTCGGCCCACTGCTGTCGTGTTGTCCGACATCACTCTGACAGCCAATCCTTCCAGGGTCACTTGAAAGGCCAGAAGAGCCAGAAACACCGCTTTCAACTCCAGGCGGTTGATGGACCACTCCGACTCCTCGGGTGTCCATAGACCCTGGGCATGCTTCCTCTTGCAATGTGCGCCCCAGCCCTTCAGGCTGGCATCTGTCACTACTAGACACCAATCGGGGAGCACCAGCGGCATTCCTCGCCGCAGCATGCTGTCTGAGAGCCACCACTCCATGCTGAGTCGGGCCGCAGGGAGCCAAGAAAGTCTGCATTGATAATCCTGAGAAACTGGAGACCATCTTTGAAGTAGGGAATACTGTAGAGGTCTCAGGTGCGCTCTCGCCCAGGGCACCACTTTCAACGTGGCTGTCATCGATCCCAGCAGCTGGACAATGTCCCAAGCTCGCGAGCGGGGCATCCTCAGGAGCAGACGGACCTGATTCTGAAGCTTGCACCGCCTTAGCTCGGGTAGGTATACATAGCTCGAGTGTGTCGAACCTGGCCCCCAAATATTCTAGAGATTGCGAGGGGGTCAGGTGACTTTTGGCCATATTGATGTCCCAGCCTAGAGATTGAAGTACTGAGACCACTCTGGCTGTAGCTTGATAGCTCTCTGTTACAGAGTCTGCTCTGATGAGCCAGTCGTCTAGGTACGGGTGAACCCTGATACCTTCTCGCCTGAGCAAAGCAGCTACTACCACCATTACCTTCAAAAAGGTTTGGGGAGCTGTGGCGAGGCCAAAAGGCAAGGCCCAGAACTGGAAATGCTTTCCCAACACCGCAAACCTCAGAAACCTCTGGTGCGGGGGCCAAAATTGGTATGTGCAAGCTTCTTTCAGGTCTAGAAGCGTGAGAAACTCTCCTGGCTGTACCGCAGCAATGACGGAGCGCAGGGTTTCCATGTGGAAATGCCGCACTCTCAGGGACTTGTTTAATTCTTTTAAGTCCAGAATAGGGCGAAAAGACCCACCTTTTCACGGCACCACAAAGTAGATGGAGTATCGGCCGTAGCCGTGTTCGGCGGGAGGTACCGGGGGGACACGGCCCCTAACTGAATCAGACCTTGCAAAGTCTCCTCTACCGCCACCCGTTTGGCAGCAGAACCGCATCGGGACTCCACAAACATGTCTCTTACTGGGGCGTTGAATTCTGTTCTGTAGCCATCTCTGATCAGGTCCAGAACCCACTGATCTGAGGAAATACTGGCCCACTCCTCGGCAAGAGGGATGACAGGAAGCGAGGAGGGGGCCGGCGCACCATCATTGAGAGGGTCACCCCTGAACTCCAGGCCTAGAGCCGGTGGCTGCGGAACGCTTGTCCGAGCAAAAGGACCTCCTCTGCTGAAAATGGGCACGAGAAGTGAACCCAGCAGAACGCCCTGGGCGGTACCTTCTAGTTTCACGGAAGCGAGGTCTATAAGAGGAGTGGACCGCCTGGCCCTTGGAGGAATGCCTCGGCCTACAGTGGTGGAAATAAGTATTTGATCCCTTGCTGATTTTGTAAGTTTGCCCACTGACAAAGACATGAGCAGCCCATAATTGAAGGGTAGGTTATTGGTAACAGTGAGAGATAGCACATCACAAATTAAATCCGGAAAATCACATTGTGGAAAGTATATGAATTTATTTGCATTCTGCAGAGGGAAATAAGTATTTGATCCCCCACCAACCAGTAAGAGATCTGGCCCCTACAGACCAGGTAGATGCTCCAAATCAACTCGTTACCTGCATGACAGACAGCTGTCGGCAATGGTCACCTGTATGAAAGACACCTGTCCACAGACTCAGTGAATAGGTCAGACTCTAACCTCTACAAAATGGCCAAGAGCAAGGAGCTGTCTAAGGATGTCAGGGACAAGATCATACACCTGCACAAGGCTGGAATGGGCTACAAAACCATCAGTAAGATGCTGGGCGAGAAGGAGACAACTGTTGGTGCCATAGTAAGAAAATGGAAGAAGTACAAAATGACTGTCAATCGACAAAGATCTGGGGCTCCACGCAAAATCTCACCTCGTGGGGTATCCTTGATCATGAGGAAGGTTAGAAATCAGCCTACAACTACAAGGGGGGGAACTTGTCAATGATCTCAAGGCAGCTGGGACCACTGTCACCACGAAAACCATTGGTAACACATTACGACATAACGGATTGCAATCCTGCAGTGCCCGCAAGGTCCCCCTGCTCCGGAAGGCACATGTGACGGCCCGTCTGAAGTTTGCCAGTGAACACCTGGATGATGCCGAGAGTGATTGAGAGAAGGTGCTGTGGTCAGATGAGACAAAAATTGAGCTCTTTGGCATGAACTCAACTCGCCGTGTTTGGAGGAAGAGAAATGCTGCCTATGACCCAAAGAACACCGTCCCCACTGTCAAGCATGGAGGTGGAAATGTTATGTTTTGGGGGTGTTTCTCTGCTAAGGGCACAGGACTACTTCACCGCATCAATGGGAGAATGGATGGGGCCATGTACCGTACAATTCTGAGTGACAACCTCCTTCCCTCCGCCAGGGCCTTAAAAATGGGTCGTGGCTGGGTCTTCCAGCACGACAATGACCCAAAACATACAGCCAAGGCAACAAAGGAGTGGCTCAGGAAGAAGCACATTAGGGTCATGGAGTGGCCTAGCCAGTCACCAGACCTTAATCCCATTGAAAACTTATGGAGGGAGCTGAAGCTGCGAGTTGCCAAGCGACAGCCCAGAACTCTTAATGATTTAGAGATGATCTGCAAAGAGGAGTGGACCAAAATTCCTCCTGACGTGTGTAAACCTCATCATCAACTACAGAAGACGTCTGACCGCTGTGCTTGCCAACAAGGGTTTTGCCACCAAGTATTAGGTCTTGTTTGCCAGAGGGATTAAATACTTATTTCCCTCTGCAGAATGCAAATAAATTCATATACTTTCCACAATGTGATTTTCCGGATTTAATTTGTGATGTGCTATCTCTCACTGTTACCAATAACCTACCCTTCAATTATGGGCTGCTCATGTCTTTGTCAGTGGGCAAACTTACAAAATCAGCAAGGGATCAAATACTTATTTCCACCACTGTATCTTCTGGGGTTTAGGATCTCCCAGGCCTTTAACAATTTTTTTTTCCAACTCCTCACCAAATAGAAGGCCTTGAAAGGGCAACTTCACCAACCTTTGCTTAGAGGCCATGTCCGCTGCCCAATGTCGTAGCCAAATAAGACGGTGAGCCGCCACTGCTACTGCCATTTGTTTAGCCGAAGCTCTGACAATATCATAAAGGGCATCAGCCAAAAAGGACAAGGCCGACTCCAGCCGCGGAGCCACATCCGAGAAGGGCTCCGCTCCATCTCCGGGCTGTTCCACTGCCTGTTGCAACCACACCAGGCAGGCTCTAGCAGCATAACAACTGCATGCAGACGCCTGAACAGTAAGACCTGCAATTTCAAAGGACCGTTTAAGTGCTGCTTCCAGCCTACGGTCTTGTATATCCTTCAGAGCAACTCCTCCTTCACAGGGAGGGTAGTTCTCTTTGGACTAGGGCACTCTACTTAGGCCTTGCACTAAGCTGAGACAAATGCTCCTCACGCAGACGGTATAATGGCCCCATAGCCCTGGACACTTTCAAAGGTCCCTCGGGGTCAGCCCACTGAGCGGAAATAAGCTCTTGGATGGAGTCTTGCAAAGGAAAGGCTCGAGCAGGCTTTTTGGTACTAGCCATCCTAGGATTCACAGAGGAGGCCGTGCCACTGTCAGGCTCTCAATAGAAAGGACCTGTAGGGCATCTGAACTAAGCGCTGGCGCTCATCCGCTGGAAACTCCCTCACCGCGGAGGGATCATCCAGATCCTGTGGTAATTCTGCACCTGACTCTGGCTCCTCAGACCAGAAGGCCCTGCCATAACTCTCCTCCCGAATCCTCACAGCCCGACCACGAGGGGGGGGGGGGGGGGGGGAACGGAGGTGCACCACAATCTGAAGGGAATTACCCCTTCTACGCTTTTCTTATGCAATTATCAGGGAAAATAGCCTCAGCGGGCAAATCCCAGGCCAGAATCCACCTGGGGGGGGGGGGGGGGGGGGGGGGACGACGACGACGACGACAATAGAAGGGGCCTTAGACGACCCTTGAGGGAGAGCTCTTTTCTGCATGTATGCTTTATGCAATAATAACACAAAATCAGGGGAGAAAAAACTCGCCCTGGGCACCCAGATCCCGTCCGGGGCTAGCCGCTCCCTGAATAGCCTCAATTCAAGGTCCCCCCCCCCCCCCCGGGGCTCTCTCTCTACGGAGGCCGCGCCATGCAGAGAATTCAAAATGGCGTCTGCTGCCAGCTCTGAGTGGGAAGAATCATCGCTCACCATGCTCGGGCCGACTCTTACACCTGTACAGCACGATTTACAGAGCCCCGCTGCTGATTTGCGCTTGCCACACCGGGAACAGCGCTTTACATTCTCTGCAGCCATTGCCGAAAACGGCGGGAAAATTCAAAATGGCGGTTTCGCGCCAAAAACGCCCCGATCGTGGGCCCACCCCGGAGGAGTTAGAAAACACTCTTACCTCACCGGACAGAGTATCACAGCTCCGGTCCCATAGAAGGATCAAAGGAAAACCTGTTCCATTTTTTTTTTTTTTTAACGCTGTGAGGAAAGCAGAGGTAATAAGAACTCCAGAGGCTCAGATGAGTGGGAAAGGCGAACCAATGTGCCTGCATCCACTGAGTGGGAAAAGACAGGGAAGTGCAAGCTAATATGTCCACATCCACGGGGGCATGGGTAAGGCAGGGAAAGGGCTAACCTATGTGCCTTTAAAGTGAAGCTGCTATAGCCTCCAACACCCCGGCTAACAACTGGCAAGCCAGGAGCCACCCCCAGGCAGATTTTTGATGGAGCTCGAAGAAGCTGCAGCCACCCTGCTTGGGGAGATAGAGAATACTGAAGAGGCAGTGGTGCTGGCTGGCCATGAGGCACTATGAAAAGTTGAGTGCTCTCTATCTCCCCCTGCTGGTTGATGGACACAACCCATACGTAATGGCTTCATCTGCTTGATGACAAGGAAAATACCAATTAAATTTCCTTCCCTGGAAAAGGAGAAGGTAAGAAGCAAAAAGAGACCTTCAGTCAGAAAGCACACTCCGTAAAACAGATGCCCAGATAGACATAAAAATCCTCAAAACAAAGAGCTTTGATAAACAATTTCTCAAACTAACAATAATGTTAACATACCGTACAAAAGAATATCCTTTATCTGGGAAGACTCTAATTTCCATAATTTGTCCAAAAGTGAGAAGGTTTGTCGCATGAGTTGTTCTACAAAGGAAAAAAAGAATGTATGATCTATTATTTTCATTCTTCTATCTTCCTCTTACTTGTATTTCTTATAAAGTATATGGTCCTGCTGGCTAATATACTGTTTTCTTCCATGGATATCAGAAGTCTTATGCCATCAAGCTGATTTCATTGATTTTTTTTTTTTTTTTGGACCCATCAGTTTTTCCCTGCTTCTTTTGAGATTTTTTTTCTCAGTAAGAAACAGGCCTAGGATCTGGTACCATGAGGTTTCATTTACAGCTACCCCTATTTTTATATATACTCCCAACTTACTGTTACTACATTAACAAGACTAACATACAGTCCTCCACCGGGGCCATATTTCAGGACTCCTTTCAGAACTATGCAATCATGGGCACTAATTCCAGTTACCAGAGTGCTTTAGTTATATTTCCCTCCCCCCTCCTTGCAACCCCACCTCCAAGGGTTATGAATGCAAATTTATCAGCCATCCCAATCAACCCTACGACTGCCTCAGCTAGGAACAGAGTTCAAGTTCCTTTGCAGCACTGCCACCAAGCTAGCCCCGTAAAACTTTTTAGTCAAACTTTGTTTCCTGTTCAAAAAGTAGTCCTTCAAGCTGCAGTTAATTAAAATACTAGAACAGTATGATCAAAACTAAAAGCAGGCTTACCTGTTAGTCCTGAAGTAACACCACCACAATATACAGTGCAGTTACTTGGGCTTGACTGATTTACAACCTCATCATAAGATAACTGTTTGGCATTTGCTATTAAGTAAAAAACAGATTATTTGCATTTTTAAACACTTTCAAATGGTGCCATTTTCACAAAAAGCTATGCTATAACAAAATACAAAAAAAAATCATACAATACGTTCATTAGATTGCTTTACAGACACATAATCCTGATTGTATACTGTTTTCTCAATAACGCATCAAGAATAGGAAATTAAATATTAGTGAAAAATAAAACCCTTGAACATAAGTCCTAGAACTTCTTTCCAACGTGTTACTTATAGAGTGAAAAAGCTGGTATGTATGGCAGAGAAACAAGGTCAATGTTAAATAAACAAAGGAAGCAAAACGAAAGGTGCAACACAAGAAAATAGAGCCTCAAAACAAAGCAGGCCACAGCCACAAATGCTCATTTCTGTGCTTTTTTTGTAGAGGAGTGTGGTAGCCGTGTTAGTCACACTCTTAAGGTTATCAATAGAATCAAACAAAATAAAACATGGAAAGAAAATAAGATGATACCTTTTTTATTGGACTAACTTAATACATTTCTTGATAGCTTTCGAAGGTTGCCCTTCTTCGTCAGATCGGAATCAAGCCAAATGTGCTAGCTGACAGTGTATATAACTCCAAAAGTTTGTTCACAGTGAGATACTGAAGGTAACTTAAAACCATACAAGAACGTAAGACCTTTGAAGTCAGAATGATTGAATATTTTAACACCCAACAGAAAGGACCTTAACAGGACCTGGGGTTCTAGCCCATTATAAACCATAAAACTGTATGTCTCTGTGATCACCCCTCCCCTCACCTACCCACCCCAATCCTGTTAGATATCAATGATATGCTTTGAGTCCCCATGCATACCTCTGACCCACCTCATCTCCCACCCTGCTCAGACTATCATAGTAATGCTTGAATGTTTTCAGTTATATACACTGTCAGCTAGCACATTTGCTTATTTCCGATCTGACGAAGAAGGGCAACCTTCGAAAGCTAATCAAGAAATGTATTAAGTTATGTCCAATAAAAAAGGTATCATCTTATTTTCTTTTCCATGTTTTATTTTGTTTGATGTGCTTTTTTTGGAAACCTGGGCCTGGCCAACACAATCCTGCAGAACTTCACAAGGCCTCAAATTTACATTCATTTAGATGATCATTTTTTTTTATTAGCTACAGAACAGTTTTGTTTTTAAGTAAGAAATACACAAAATCAACTAACCCAAAGCACATATTAAAATGATTAACACACACAACTACATTCAAATGTTACTCTTCGGGGCTGGAGGTTTTCGGGTTGCCAGTTTGTTCGGATTTGTCTCCCCCCCAAGCCAATGGCCACCATTCTGCTGGATGGCATTCTCTGCATCCTGTCAACAAGCATTGAGAAATCGAATAAAGTTCAGTACAAAATAAACAATACTATACTGAGCTGAGGACACACTTCGAAAATGCACAAGACAAGAGGAGAACCATATGGTACAGCTAGGGTTTACTATTGAGGGCAAGATGAAATTAGTTCTCCGAGGACAAGCAGGCTGCTTGTTCTCACGACTGGGTGACGTCCGCGGCAGCCCCCACCAACCGGAAAGAAGCTTCGCGGGACGGTCGGCACGCAGGGCACGCCCACCGAGCATGCGCGGCCGTCTTCCCGCCCAGTGCGCGACCGCTCCCGCCAGTTACTTTTTTTCCGCGACTGGAGAGAGTGTGCAATTGCCTCTCTCCTGTTCAGCCGCCGGATTTTTCGACCGCGTTTACGCGGATCGTCGCTTTTGGATTCCCGTTCGGTTTCCTCTTTTCTTTTCTTTTGTATTGTTTAAAAAAATAAAAAAAAGGGATTCGCGCGTGTGGAGCACGCGCTCCCCTTTTCCCTCGCTTCTAGCGGGGACGCACGTTGCGGCCTAGTGGCCGCTCGGGCGGTTTGTTTTTTCGTGGTGTGATTTTAGCCACCATTGCCGACTTTGACTTCGCGACGCGATTTTTTCCGTCGATGTCCTCGAAGGTCCCGAGTGGATTTAAAAAGTGTGGTCGCTGCGGCCGCGCCGATCTCGCAGACCGACACCCACGATTGGTGCCTCCAGTGCCTCGGTGCCGGAGCACAATCTCAAGTCGTGTGCTTTGTGTCTCGGTCTCCGGAACGGACTCAGGTTGCGAGGCAAGTTTAAGGGACCGTCTTTTTGGAACTTGCGCCGGCCCCTCGACGTCGACCTCGGCGGCATCGGTATCGAAGGGGCCGGTTCTTCGGTACCAGGTATCGATGCCCGAGACATCGGCACCGATGGCAGGACCCCAGGAGAACAGGTCCGTCGGCCCGCGGTGAGAGTGGGGTTGAGAGGCCGCGTGGGCCAGTCGGCCCCGGTCACTCCCTCAGCTCGTGAGCCACGGGACCGAACCCTGTCGGACCCGGTACCTCGAGACCGAGGGGGATCGACCCTCCTCCTCCTCATGCCCTCCGGCGCCGGTGACGTGCAACGGAAAAAAGGACAAAAAGCCGCCGTCACAGGGAGCCCTCGGTGCACCCTGAAGAGGAGTCGACGCCGAAGCGTCATCGCAGAGAGGAGAGATCTCCGTCGGTGGTGGAGGTACCGACGCGTCGGGGTTCCGGCACCTCGGTGCCGTCTCCTGGCCCCCAGAAGCTTCTGGCACCGACACCCTTACCGGCCCCACCGCCTTTCCCGGCAGCGGGCCTGGACGAGTGCCTCAGAGCCATCCTTCCGGGGATCTGGAAGGGCTGATGCGCCAGGCTGTGCCGGCGTCGGGGGTGCTTGCGCCCCCGACGCCGATGACTGTGGCGCCGGCGAGCTCTAGCCCGGCGCCGGGGCTGCGGACACCGCCGCCGCTTGCGGTGCGGTCTCGACCGCCACGCAGGTGGAGTCCCCGTCGACGTCGATGGAGGGAGCTCCGTCCCCGCCGGCGCGGGAGTCCACCGCTCGACGACACCGAGACCTCGGTGCCTCGACGTCGAGCCGGGCCGGTACCGGACTCAGCTACATGAGCTAATGTCCGATACCGAGGATGAGGACTCGTGGGGGGAAGAGGAGGACCCGAGATATTTCTCCTCAGAGGAGTCTACGGGCCTTCCCTCGGACCCCACGCCGTCACCGGAGAGGAAACTCTCCCCTCCTGAGAGTCTCTCCTTTGCCTCCTTTGTGCGGGATATGTCTATCAGCATTCCCTTCCCCGTGGTCTCTGTGGAAGAGCCGAGGGCGAGATGCTCGAGGTCCTCGACTATCCATCACACCTAGAGAGTCCTCAACGGTACCGCTGCACAATGTCCTGAAGGAGACGCTGCTTCGGAACTGGGTGTGCGACCATTAAACTAACCCCACCATTCCCAAGAAAGCAGAGTCCCAGTACAGGATCCACTCTGACCCAGAGCTCATGCGGCCCCAGTTGCCCCATGACTCAGCGGTTCGTGGATTCTGCTCTCAAGAGGGCACGGAGTTCGATGGATACCGCCTCGGGCCCCGGGGCGGGAGTCTCGCACTCTGGACTCGTTTGGGAGGAAGGCCTACCAATCCTCCATGCTCGTGACCCGCATCCAATCCTACCTGCTCTATATGAGCATCCACATGCGGACCAATGTGCAACAGCTGGCGGACCTGGTCGATAAGCTCCCGCCGGAGCAGTCCAGGCCATATCAGGAGGTGGTCAGGCAGCTGAAGGCGTGCAGAAAGTTCCTGTCCAGGGGGATTTTTGACACCTGTGACGTGGCATCTCGTGCTGCGGCCCAAGGTATAGTGATGCGCAGGCTCTCATGGCTGCGTGCCTCTGACCTGGACAACCGCACCCAGCAGAGACTGGCTGACGTCCCTTGCCGGGGGGATAACATTTTTGGTGAGAAGGTCGAGCAGATGGTTGACCAACTGCATCAGCGGGAAACCGCTCTCGACAAGCTCTCCCACCGGGGCGCCTTCAGCACCCGCCCCCACGGGCGGGCGTTTTTTCCCGGGCCCGGCAGGCTGCACCCTATTCTTTTGCGAAGCGTAGGTACAACCAGCCGGCCCGAAGGCCTCGTCAGGCACAGGGACAGCCCCAGCGCGCTCGTTCCCGTCAACAGCGTGCGCCTAAGCAGCCCCCTGCGCCTCCACAGCAAAAGCCGGGGACGGGCTTTTGACTGGATCCACGGTAACATAGCCGCCCTACAAGTGTTCCGTACCGGACGACCTGCCGGTCGGAGGGAGGTTAAAATTCTTTCACCAAAGGTGGCCTCTCATAACCTCCGCACGGTGGGTTCTCCCAATAGTGCGGGCGGAATACGCCCTGAATTTGGCCTCCCTGCCTCCAAATTGTCCTCCGGGAGCTCAGTCTTTTCAGCTCCCATCACAAGCAGGTACTTGCAGAGGAACTCTCCGCCCTTCTCAGCGCCAATGCGGTCGAGCCCGTACCACCCGGGCAGGAAGGGCAGGGTTCTATTCCAGGTACTTCCTTGTGGAAAAGACAACAGGGGGGATGCGTCCCATCCTAGACCTGAGAGGCCTGAACAAATTCCTGGTCAAAGAAAAGTTCAGGATGCTTTCCTTGGGCACCTCTTCTGCCAATGATTCAGAAAAACGATTGGCTATGTTCCCTGGATTTAAAGGACGCACACACTCACATCCCGATACTGCCAGCTCACAGACAGTATCTCAGATTCCGCCTGGGCGCACGGCACTTTCAGTATTGTGTGCTGCCCTTTGGGCTCGCCTCTGCCCCACGAGTGTTTACAAAGTGCCTCGTGGTGGTAGCGGCCTACCTGCGCAAGCTGGGAGTGCACGTGTTCCCATATCTCGACGATTGGCTGGTCAAGAACACCTCGGAGGCAGGAGCCCTCCGGTCCATGCAGTGCACTATTCAACTTCTGGAGCTGCTGGGGTTTGTGATAAATTACCCAAGTCCCATCTCCAGCCAACTCAGTCTCTGGAATTCATAGGAGCGCTGCTGACTTCCCAGACGGCTCAGGCCTACCTTCCCGAAGCGAGGGCCACCAATCTCTTGGCCCTGGCTTCGCAGACCAGAGCGTCTCAGCAGATCACGGCTCGGCCGATGTTGGAGACTTCTGGGTCATTGGCCTCCACAGTTCATGTGACTCCCATGGCCGTCTTCACATGAGATCTGCTCAATGGACCCTAGCTTCCCAGTGGTTCCAAGCCACCGGGAATCTAGAGGATGTCATCGCCCTCTCCACCAGTTGCCGCACTTCACTGCTCTGGTGGACCATACGGACCCAATTTGACCCTGGGACGTCCATTCCAAATTCCGCAGCCCACGAAAGTGCTGACAACGGATGCATCTCGCCTGGGTGGGGAGCCCATGTCGACTGGGCTTCACACCAGGGTATGTGGTCCCTCCAGGAAAAGGATCTGCAGATCAACCTCCTGGAGCTCCGAGCGATCTGGAACGCACTGAAGGCTTTCAGAGATAGGCTGTCCTGCCAAATTATCAAATTCGGAACAGACAATCAGGTGCAATGTATTACGTCAACAAGCAGGGGGCACCGGATCTCGCCCCCTGTGTCAGGAAGCCGTCGGATGTGGCGCTGGGCATGCCGGCACAGCATGCTTCTCCAAGCCACGTACCTGGCAGGCGGTAAACAACAGTCTGGCCGACAGACTGAGCAGAGTCATGCAACCGCACGAGTGGTCGCTCCATTCCAGAGTGGTACGCAAGATCTTCCGAGAGTGGGGCACCCCCTCGGTGGATCTTTTCGCCTCTCAGACCAACCACAAGCGCCTCTGTTCTGTTCCAGACTTCAGACACACGGCAGGCTAGCGTCAGATGCCTTTCTCCTTCATTGGGGGACCGGCCTCCTGTATGCTTATCCTCCCATACCTTGGTGGGGAAGACCTTACTGAACTCAAGCCAGACCGAGGCACCATGATTCTGATAGCGCCCTTTTGGCCCCGTCAGATCTGGTTCCCTCTTCTTCTGGAGTTGTCCTCCGAAGAACCGTGGAGATTGGAGTGTTTTCCGACTCTCATTTCGCAGAACGACGGAGCGTTGCTGCATCCAACCTTCAATCCCTGGCTCTCACGGCTGGATGTTGAGGGCGTAGACTTCGCTGCGTTGGGTCTGTCTGAGGGTGTCTCCGGGTCTTGCTTGCCTCTAGGAAGGATTCCACTAAAAGAGTTACTTTTTCAAGTGGAGGAGGTTTGTCGTCTGGTGTGAGAGCAAGGCCCTAGAACCTCGTTCTTGCCCTGCACAGAACCTGCTTGAATACCTTCTGCACTTATCGGAGTCTGGCCTCAAGACCAACTCAGTAAGGAATCACCTTAGTGCGATTAGTGCTTACCATTATCGTGTGGAAGGTAAAGCCATCTCTGGAGAGCCTTTAGTCGTTCGATTCATGAGAGGTTTGCTTTTGTCAAAGCCCCCTATCAAGCCTCCTACTGTGTCATGGGATCTCAACGTCGTCCTCACCAAGCTGATGAACCTCCTTTTGAGCCACTGAATACCTGCCATCTGAAGTACTTGACCTGGAAGGTCATTTTCTTGGTGGCAGTTACTTCAGCTCGTAGGGTCCGTGAGCTTCCCGCCCTGGTAGCTCATGCTCCATATACAAATTTCATCACAACAGAGTAGTGCTCCGCACCCACCCAAAAGTTCCTGCCGAAGGTGGTGTCGGAGTTCCATCTAACAGTCAATTGTCTTGCCAACATTCTTCCCCAGGCCGCATACCCGCCCTGCTGAACGTCAGTTGCACACATTGGACTGCAAGAGAGCATTGGCCTTCTAACTGGAGCAGACACAGCCCAACAGACAGTCCGCCCAATTGTTTATTTCCTTCGACCCTAACAGGCTAGGGGTCGCTTGTCGGGAAACGCACCATCTCTAATTGGCTAGCAGATTGCATTCCTTCACTTACGCCCAGGCTGGGCTGACTCTGAGGGTCATGTCACGGCTCATAGTGTCAGAGCCATGGCAGCGTCGGTGGCCCACTTGGAAGTCAGCCACTATTGAAGGATCTGCAAGCTGCGACGTGGTCACTGTCCACACATTCACATCTCATACTGCCTCCAGCAGGATACCCGACGCGCAGTCGGTTCGGGCAGTCGGTGCTGCAGAATCTGTTTGGGGTGTAAATCCAACTCCACCCTCCAGGACCCGAATTTATTCTGGTCAGGCTGCACTCTCAGTTAGTTGTTCTTCGTAGGTCATTTCTGTTGTACCCTCGCCGTTGCGAGGTTCAATTGACCTGGGTTATTGTTTTGAGTGAGCCTGAGAGCTAGGGATACCCCAGTCGTGAGAACAAGCAGCCTGCTTGTCCTCGGAGAAGGGTATGATACATACCTGTAGCAGTTGTTCTCCGAGGACAGCAGGCTGATTGTTCTCACCTACCCTCCCTCCTCCCCTTTGGAGTTGTGTTTCATACTGTATTGCTTGTCATTCAACTGGCGGGAGCGGTCGCGCACGGGCGGGAAGACGGCCCGCGCATGCGCGGTGGGCGTGCCCTGCGTGCCGACCGTCCCGCCGAAGCTTCTTCCGGTTGGTGGGGGCTGCCGCGGACGTCACCCAGTCGTGAGAACAATCAGCCTGCTGTCCTCGGAGAACAACTGCTACAGGTATGTATCATACCCTATCTTACCTGTCAATTAATTTCCTTTAGTACCTCCAAACCGGGCCAGACATTTGGGTTATACACTCCTACCAGCAGATGGCAAACTGAGAACTGCTGACCTCTGTGTGAGACCATAATAGTGCTACAGTCCCCAGCGAGTCAGTATTTCCTTAAAGCAGATGCACTAGATACCTGGCATCTCCTCATGAATGCTCAGCTCTAAACTCTAAAGTATATCACTTATATTTATCCTTTTTTTTTTTTTGGGTGGGACTGCAGTAGAGAGCTGCACGGCTTCCGTCCCGCGGGAATCCCGCGGAACCCGCGGGATTCCCGCGGGGACGGAGGCAGTTCCTGCGGGGTTCCGCGGGGATGGAAGCAGTTCTGCGGGGTTCCCGCGGGGACGGAGGCAGTTCCTGCAGGGTTCCCGCGGGGATGGAACCAGTTCTGTGGGCTTCCCGTGGAAGTGTAAGCTGCACCTGCACCAGCCTCTCATCTACCGAATACCAATTTATTTGAGTGCTGTCTCCTCCTCCTCTTCTTCTTTGCTTTAACAGCATAAATGTGGAAAGTCTTCCATTAAGGAGGTGGTAGAGTCACAAATGATGACGGAATTCAAAAAGGCGTGGGATGAACACAGAGGATCTCTAATTAGAAAATGGAAGTTATATAAAAGCTAACCTTAAATGGCTGCATGTGTGTGGATGTGTCAAGTGATACTTAGATGGCGACTCTGGCTGTGATGAACTAGAGCTGATACCTGGCAGACATATTTATATGTTCTGTGTCTCATACATGGCAATCTGGTGTAGGATGGGCTGGAAAGGGCTTAGACAGCAACTTCAGTGGCTGGAACATGAGGACAGTGCTGGACAGACTTTTACGGTCTGTGTCCCACAAATGAGAACATGAATAGGCTGGAGTGGGCTTCGATGGCAACTCCAGCAGTTGGAACATAAGGATGGAGCCAGATAGACTCCTGTAGTCTTTGTTCCAGACACACGAAAGAAAGACCATAATCAAGTATATAATATCACACTCGTTGATTTAATGATGAATTGATCATGAGTGTGAATTGATCATGAGTGTGACTATTGGGCAGAGTGGATGGACCGTTCAGGTCTATTTGCTGTCACTTACTTTGTTACTATTAATCCTCTTTGCTCCCAGGCTGGTGCACAGACCTCAGCTCTGACACAGGCACGAGAATCAGATGTCACCTGACCTACTGGCGCGTGCATGTGGCGGCCTCTCAGCACACAATCCCAGTGAATCAGAGACAAATCTTACATGTATGCACCAGTGTGTTCCAAGTTCCAACTTCCGGTCCGTCCTTGCCTACAGTGCTGTGGCTCAAATCCAGAAAGGGAGCTGACTGGAACTTTCTTTTATGTACTATTAAATTCTTGCGGGGACGGGTGGGGACGGGTTGGGATGGTTTAAATTTTTGCGGGGATGGGTGGGTACGGGTAAGATTCCAGCAGGGACGGGCGGGGATGGGTAGGATTTCTGTCCCCGTGCAACTCTCTAGACTGCAGCAGCAATAGATTCAAATGCAGTATATTACATGTCACCAAAAAACATAGCTCTTCTTGAAGATACCCATATTTTCAGACAGCATCTCAACAAAACTTGAAACCAGGGAAGGTTACGGACCATCTAGAGGGACTAAAGAAATGTACATTAGCAGTTAAGATCTAATTCACCTCCTTAGCAACCCCCCAGACTGGTCAGATGCTTGGGAAATACCAAAGCAGTAACCATAAGGGTGGGTCTCATCAGCCCTACAGATAAGATCCCTGCACCAAAAGCCACATCCTGTTTAGCCTGATCAACAACTTGATAGTGCTTCACAAAGGAATGGAAGGAGGACCAAACTTACAAATATCCAGCAGGGGAATAAAGATTTATCCATGAGGCCACCTGTCCTCTAAGTTGAGTGCTCCTTGAGGGTTTCTGGCACTGTCTGACCCTTAAGCATATATGCTGATAAAATGGCTTTTTAAATCCACTTAACAATGGTCGTCTTAGATGCCGTTTCACCTTTATTCTAGCCCCCAAAGAGGACATCCAAGTGGTCTAAGTGATGAAACTCTTCTGTCCTGTGTACATACTTGCACAGCACCCTAGGTTACCTCCTTCCTCTCAACACCAGCAAGCACAACGTTCTGGTTAACATGAAAGGGAGACACCATTTTTGAGAGGAAGGAAGGGACAAGACAAAAGCACTACCCTTTCTCCTGTAAAACACCAAGACTCTGCACAACATGATCTGAAACTGCTAAATTTTCCTGGCCAAAGAAATGGTGACTGGGAACACTGTCTTCAAAGTACATCCTTCAGAGTATTCTCTGCCAAGGGCTCGAAGGGAGATCTCATCAAGGCTGACAAAACAAGATTTAAAACCCAAGGCAAGACCCAAGGGTACTAGGGTAGTCAAATATGCTTAACCTCTCTCAGAAACTGCAGCACATCAGGATGCGACCAAAGCTCTGCCCCACACCAGGCCTCGATAACAAGGCAGCTCTGCCACCGGCACCCTAAGGGATGCAAGAGCCAGGCCCCTGTCTAAACCGTCCCATAAAAATATCCAAAATATCTGCTATGAAGGACTTCAAGAGAACCACATGCTGACCCAGACACCAGCCCTCAAATATGTGCCACACTCAAAAATAAGCCAGGGAAGTAGACCACTGTATTGACTTCAACAAGGTGGAAATTACCATGCCAGAACAGCCTCTCTTCCTCAAACGTGCCCTCTCAAGAGCCAGACCATAAGACAAAATAGAGACAGGTTCAGCATTCATACAGGGCCCTGCATCAACAGAGACTCTGACATTGGGAGCCTAGATGATGCTAACAACATCAGATCACCATACCATGGTCTCCCCAGCCAATCGATCCTTTGAATGCCCCAGCCTAGAATCGACCTAAGGGGGAAACACAAAGGAGACCGTGGGCCAGCCACAATTGGACTACGGTTGTTGATGCCTTCTGCGCCTCCCAAACCAGTCCCTTCCCAGAGTTCCTTTGCCCTGTAGGGTTATATTCTGGTAAACAAGAAACCTTGGTCTCCCTAAGAAGTGGTATTGGCTGACCAGCTCTGCAGCCATAAGGATCTCCAAGCCACTACAACCAGGGCCATAGACACAGTCAAGGTCCTAAGATCATAAAGCATGTTCGCCAAGAAAGAAGAACCCATCTCAATTTTGGAGACCTCATGATCCACAAAAACTGCCCCATCTGACTACCTGGACATCTGCCCAACAAGAACATGCCCTAGCCACCAAATCTCTGCAAATCATTGCTTGCTCGGCCAGCGTGGAAAAAGCTAAAACCTTTGCCTAATGAGTGCATTCATTCTACAGTCCACAGTTCCTTCAGGGATGTTCAGACATCCACTGGGATAGTCATCTTTTTTGTTACTGCGGAGACCACCTCATCCACCTGTGAGGGCTTTAAGGACGCTCTACCCTACTCTGAAATAGGATAAAGCCTCACCGTGGAACGTGTAATCTTGAACGGAGAATTTGGAGACAACAAACTCCACATGAATGACATCTTTAATATCCTGATGCATAGGAAAAGACTGAGTGTGCTTTCAGATCTCCTTAACTAGCAGGATCCACCTACTTTGCCATCCTCCTTGAAATTCAAGACTGTAGACATTTGAGAAATGGGTTCCCACAATTCATCCCTGTGGAAAATGTGTGCCACCTAGGAGTCTTCTCCAGTGGCTAAATCCTCCATCTGGGCATCCTCCTTGGATCCTGCCCCTCTTCATCCAGAACTAGATTCTCATTTGATAGGGCTGACCCATCACCCATCACATTCTCCTCCCAAACCACCCTGAGGCATTAGGACACTTGCTTTCTTCAAGCAAAAAGCTCAATACACAGCTAAAATGAAATCTAGGGGAAACCCTGCTCCATCACCCACAGAAACCAGGAGCAGCGCCACCTGCTCCAGCCATGAAGGCTGCTCCAGAGCAGGACTTACATTTGAGATGGTGGTGAGTCCTACCAACGTTTGGGCTGCCAGCATATCTTGAAAGCTTCTTTCCTGATGTTGGCTCCATGACCATGTGGCTCTCCTGCCCTGTGTGGCCAACTCCACCGCTGTCGTCATTGAAACTGAGCTGGCTGCCAAGCACTCTGCAGAGCTGACGAAGGGCACTGTCCGTTCACACTCCAGCCAGCATATCTTGAAAGCTTCTTTCCTGATGTTGGCTCCATGACCATGTGGCTCTCCTGCCCCGTGGCCAACTCCACCACTGTCATCGAAACTGAGCTGGCTGCCTTAAGGACTCTGCAGAGCTGACGATGGGCACTGTCCGTTCACACTCCACGCTCTGCAACTCCGGCGCTTGCTCCCATGGTAGATTGCTGCGGACACTCCACTTGTGTCTCTCTCCACCAAGGCTAAAAGAAAGCTGGGCTGCTTGCTAAGCAAGCAAGGACAGCTGGCCAACTTCTGTCCAAAGGATACTCCTCTAAACAAGGCTTCTATTATTTTTCATTCTGTTGCCGGTTACCCTGGCAAAGCACTCAATGTTCCCTTCCCAAATCATGGGAAAGGGAGCCGAGGTACAGAGCAGCCCTGATTCCCCCATTCCCCCCCCCCCCCCCAAAAAAAAAAAAAACCTCAGGAGAAAATGCAGGGAGAAGGGGTGAGAGACCCAGCTACTTGGGTGTGAAACCTCCAGGGCAGACGAGACTCCCATGGGACTTAGGCCCAAGACTGACGAGAACTCGAGAATCCCCCCCCCCCCCTTTTTTTAATTTAGGGTTCAGTGCAGTTCAGCCAAAGACCCTACCAGGCTTAACACGTCCATCATCTGCTGGAGACTGAGAAATAGTGATTCACTGGGACTGCACAGCACTATTATAGGCTCACACAGAGATCAGAAGTTGTGCCTCTCCATCTGCTGGCAGGAGTGAATAATCCAAGTGTTTGGACTGATCTGGAGAGAGGCTAAGGAATATATAAATTATTCAACGCCTGATTACACAACAAAACGTATATAAAAAGGTAGAAACACAAATGAATCTAGTTTTCCCAGACTTTTAATGAAAGGTTGAGGGTTTTATTTAGTATTATTATAACCTACTACTCCAGGGCTCGACAAACCCTGAGTGCCAGGTCTTCATGGCACCTAGAAATTGCACACTGGTGCCCAGACTTTAATGCCCCTTCAAATTTTAGTGCAGTGTTTTTTTTTTTGTAACACTATATAGCATCTGTTATGCTTCTGCACTGTGGTGCAGAAAGCTCGGGAGTCTCGCGGGGACTTGAAACTGCAAGACCACCCTGAACTTCCTGTACCGTACAGCTCAACTAAACACAAGGGCTGAATTGTAAAAGGGGCTAGGAAGCATACTGCTTTCTCTGCAAAGGAATAGGTAGCAGAGAGAGAGGGAATGAGTGTAAGGCTGGGGCGGATATAAGCAAGCAAGCAAGTTTGGTGAAGTGCGTGAGGCGGAGGGATGTGCAAGTGACAGACTGGTGGGGACCCTGGTTTTGGTGACATGTGAAAAAGTCAATTGCTTGTTTCACCTGTCTAGAAGGTGTTGTCACACAGATGACAGCATGCTTTGGAAAGAGAGACTACTGGTTTTTGCCAGTGATTTGCAGAGGTACTGTAAAGCTGATAAGTTTCTTTGCCCACAGACAAAGGAAAAGAGCCCTTAGTAAGCCAGCTTCTAAAAGAGCTATTGCTGATTTGGAAGGAATCCCCCCCCCCCCCCCCAACCAACTTTACTGGGGACAAAAGTTGGAAGAATAGGGAGGGGAAGAAAAGCGTGCCCAGTGCTTGCCCCTAAGTTTTTGGGCTGGCTTAGATTTTGTGAAAATTTGTTGAGGCTTGCACAGTACTACTCCAATAGCTCACTGCAGTTCACAATAAAATGCTAAAAGATGCATAGCTTGCATTAAAAAAGCTGACATAAGGGATTTTAAAAAATCCCAGATTAGGCACGATTGGATCTGTTTTAACTACTTGTGTATGTCAAAAATCACTAAAATAAGGCTTTCAGTCTGTGAAAGTCAAACGTTCCTCTAATCTTAAACCCACAAACTGCTATCCACAAAATTGGAGACAACAGGGCACCATCCCTGTTCTTCCTTACCCCTCAAAGGGGCCAACTCCACTGGAACCTTGCCCCGTGACTGCTGAAGTGAAACTTATAGGTCGAGTATATCTACGGTACTGATTTCTGGAAAAGAAGCGAAGGCACTTACCTGTAGCAGATATTCTCCGACAACAGCAGGATGATTATTCTCACAACTGGGTCGACGTCCGCGTCAGCCCGGAAACCAGCATTTGCAATAGAAAAAAAAAAATTGCCAGAGCCTTCTGGCGTGCTTGCGCAGACTGACTTCTCACCCATCTCGCAACTGCGCTCTTCAGTTAAGTTCTAAAGCAAAAGGAAACAAAAACAACTCCAAGGGGAGGTGGGTGGGTTTGTGAGAATAATCAGCCTGCTGTCCTCAGAGAATACCTGCTACAGGTATCTTTGCTTTCTCCAAGGACAAGCAGGCTGAGTTGCTCTCACAACTACGGTATCCCTAGCATCCAGGCTCACTGAAAACAATAAACATTGGTCAATTGGGCCTTACAACAGCGAGGACAAAACACAGACTAACCTGGAACTATATACAACTAGCTGAGTGTGTAGCTGGAACAGAATAAAACGGGCCTAGGTGGGTGGAGTTGGATTCTAAACCCCAAACAGATTCTGCAGCACCAACTGCCCAAACCGACTGTCGCGTCGGGTATCCTGCTCAAGGCAGTAGTGTGATGTGAATGTGTGGACTGCACCTGAGATGGTCCGGTTGCACCGAGCACGTTTGAAGCCGCTTGGTGTCTTCACTGACATGGAAGGGAAAACCACACCGGCGAAATCAAACGACTCGATTGTGCCGAACAAAAAGGGCACAAACAGGGTAGAGACCCGGCCGCTGATGAAAAAGAAAGGAAACTTAAGGGGAAAAAATAAAACTAGAAAATGTTTTTGTTTTTTTTTTTAAATGAAGAAACAAAATAACTAGAAAAAAAAAAACCCCAGGCTAAAAGTCGAATGAGAAAAAATATGAAGGCTCTTTCCTGGGCACAAAAAAAGGAGCCACAGAATTAATCTGCTGCTCCTCGTTGCGGAAAGAACTAAAGAGCGCGGTCGTGCAATGGGCAGGAAGTTTCTAGCAAAATCTTTTTTTTTTGCTACTGCAAATGCCGGTTCCCGGGCTGACGCAGACATTGACCCAGTTGGGAGAACAACTCAGCCTGCTTGTCCTCGGAGAAAGCCATGGAAAAATAGGTAGTTTTAGAAAAATTTAAAATTTTTTTAAGTTAATCTCAGATCTAAGATAGTGAAGCAGTGAATTTCATAACACTTGGGCCAAATAGAAAAATGCTGTTTTATGTATGCAATCTAAACATGCATTGGCTAAAGGGACGAAAGCAGAAGTTGACTTTGTACTTGGCACCCCAATATCCTAGCAAGGAACTATGATAAATCAATGGGTTGAAAAGATAAGTTGAACTCCAATAAGGTATTGAATCGGCAACCAATTTTATTCATAACATAAAAATAGCCATACTGGGTCAGACCAATCCATCTAGCCCTGCATCCTGCTTCAAACAGTGGCCAATCCAGGTCACAAGTACATGGCAGAAACCCAATTAGTAGCAACTTTCCATGTTACCAATCCTGGGGCAAGCAGCGGCTTCTTCCATGTCCATCTGAATAACAGACTACGGACTTTTGCTCCAACAACTTGTCCAAACCTTTTTTGAACCCAGATGTGATATGCTTACCATTACCACCACATCCTGCTGTAACAAGTTCCAGAGCTTAACTACTCTTCGAGTTAAATTTTCTATTTCTTTTAAAAGTATTTCCATACTGGTGAGGGTTTGAGAGAGTTTTAATAGTTTCTTGTAGTTTAGTTAGAAGGTTTATTGATCTAAGTGCCAGGATGGTTGGCTCTTGACATCAAGAAGTTAAGGATAACAGTTGTCTACTCCTTCCTGGGGTGGGAGGAGGGAGGCATTGCATGGATTTATTGTTCAACCTACTTTAAGAGCTCGATGATGCGCCGGTTGGCACTAACATGCTGGATTGTTAATAATCGGGGGATAATACAATCTGGGGGGGGGGGGGGGGGGGAGATAATGATCAGGGTGGGGATGGGAGAAAATTGGAAAGTTTTGATGATGAATATGGGAAAATTAGGTTCTTACCAAGATAATTTTCTTTTCTTTAGTCATAGCAGATGAAGCCATTACATATGGGTTGTGTCCATCATCCAGCAGGGGGAGATAGAGAGCACTCAACTTTTCACAGTGCCTCATGGCCAGCTAGCTCCACTGCCTCTTCAGTATTTGAAGCTTCCAAAGCAGTATGGCAAACCGCAATGGGAATAACATGAACTTTCCTCACAGCGAACGATGGCCCCTTAACAAGGGCATGAACTCAAAAGGAGGGAATGAATACATCCTCCTGGAGGGAATAAACTTGTCCTCCTCATTGTATAACTGGAGGGGATACACGAAACCTCCTGGAGGGAATAAACATCCTCCAAAACAAACTGGAGGGAATGGACTCATCCTCCTATAAGTGAACATGAATCCTGAAGACTGTTTTCCAACTTTCTCCCAAGGAAGGAACTTCAGGAAACAAGAACAGAACCTGAAACAGATTCACAGCATACAGACAAATCATACAGGGAGGGCTCATGGCTTCATCTGCTATGACTAAAGGAAAGAAAATTACTAAGGTAAGAACCTAATTTTCCCTTCCTTGTCATCAAGCAGATGAAGCCATTACGTATGGGATGTAACAAAACAATCCCTATATAGGGTGGGAACAAGCACACCAAGCACTAGCACCTGTGCTCCAAACGCGCATCCCTCCTGGCAGCCACATCCAGCCTGTAATGTCGGGCGAAAGAGAGCTTAGAAGCCCATGTTGCAGCACTGCAAATCTCATGAAGAGATAGTGCTCCAGTTTCCACCCAGGAAGAGGAAATCGCTCTTGTGGAATGTGCCTTAAAGGCTTCAGGCGGAGCCTGGCCAGACAGCAGATATGCTGAAAAGATAGCTTCTTTGAGCCAACGGGCAATAGTGGCTTTAGACGCTGAAGACCCTCTGCGAGGACCTGCAAACAGCACAAAAAGATGATCAGAGGTCCTGAAAGAATTTGTAATTCGCAGATACTGCAATAGAGTCCTGCACACATCCAAAAGGTGCAACTGCCGAAATGAATCTGGAAACTCCTCCTCAACAAAGGAGGGAAGAAAAACAGGCTGGTTTAGGTGAAACGCTGAAACCACCTTAGGCATGAAGGAAGGCATGGTCCGAACCATGACCCCTGACTCTGAGAATTGCAGAAAAGGGTCTCTACAGGACAGCGCCTGGAGCTCTGACACCCGTCTCGCCGAGGTAATAGCCACTAAAAAGACGGCCTTTAGTGTCAAATCTTTCTCTGAAGCACGCCGAAGCGGTTGAAAGGGAGCCCCCTGAAGGGCCTTCAATACTAACCCCAGGTTCCAAGCTGGACAAGGTGCCCGCACGGGAGGACGGAGCCGAAGCACCCCTCTAAGAAACGTGCCACATCTGGATGAACAGCTAAGGACACGGCTTCAACCTTTCCACGCAGGGAGGCCAATGCTGCCACTTGCACCCGCAGGGCATTATAGGCCAAGCCTTTGTGTACACCATCCTGCAAAAAGTCCAGAATCGGCGAGACAGGAGACCGCAACAGATAAAGCGCTCTTGAAACACACCAGACTTCAAACTGGCGCCAAATCCTGGCATAAGCCACGGAAGTGGAGCGCTTACGAGCCTGCAGGAGAGTGGAAATTACCTTATTGAGTAGCCTTTCTCTCTCAATTGCGCCCTCTCAATCGCCATGCCGTAAGACCAAAGCGGCAGGCGTCCTCCATGGCCATCGGACCCTGTGACAACAGGTGCGGAACCAGAGGTAACAGAAAGGGAGCATCTGTCGGAGGTCCGCATACCAAGGCCTCCTGGGCCAATCCGGGGCGATGAGCACCACTTCTCCTGGATGCAGCCGAATCCGCAGGAGCACTCGCCCTATCAAGGGCCACGGAGGGAAGACATACAGCAAGCCCAGGGGCCAGGGTTGAGCCAAGGCATCCAACCCGGCAGAGCGAGGATCCCTCCGTCTGCTGAAGGAGCACGGGACTTTGGCATTGGAACTGGTCACCATAAGATCCATCACTGGCTTGCCCCATTTGACACATATCTGCAGGAATACATCGTCTGCTAGTTCCCACTCCGCTGGATCGATCTGATGCCTGCTTAGATAGTCGGCTTGCACGTTGCTCTGACCTGCAATGTGAGCTGCTGACAGGGACTGTAGATGCAGCTCAGCCCAGTGGCAAATTTGTTCGGCCTGCGCGGCTAGAGCTCTGCACTGAGTGCCACCTTGTCGATTTATGTAGGCCACTGCTGTCGTGTTGTCCGATATCACTCGGACAGCCAATCCTTCCAGGGTCACTTGAAAGGCCAGAAGAGCCAGAAACACCGCTTTCAACTCCAGGCGGTTCATAGACCACTCCGACTCGTCGGGCGTCCACAGACCCTGGGCATGCTTCCCCTTGCAATGTGCGCCCCAGCCCTTCAGGCTGGCATCTCTCACCACTAGGCACCAATCGGGGAATGCCAGCGGCTTTCCCCGCCGCAACATGCTGTCCGAGAGCCACCACTCCATACTGAGGCGGGCCGCAGGGAGCCAAGAAAGTCTGCACTGATAATCCTGAGATGCTGGAGACCATCGTTGAAGTCGAGAATACTGTAGAGGTCTCAGGCGCGCTCTCGCCCATGGCACCACTTCCAAGGTGGCCGTCATCGATCCCAACAACTGGACAATGTCCCAAGCTCGCAGACGGGGCATACTCAGGAGCAGACGGACCTGATTCTGAAGCTTGCACCGCCTTAGCTCGGGTAGGTATACATAGCCCGAGTCTATGTCGAACCTGGCCCCCAAATATTCTAGAGATTGCGAGGGGGTCAGGTAACTTTTGGCCATATTGACGACCCAGCCCAGAGATTGAAGGACTGAAACCACTCTGGCTGTTGCTTGATAGCTCTCTGTTACAGAGTCTGCTCTGATGAGCCAGTCGTCTAGGTACGGGTGAACCCGGATACCCTCTCGCCTGAGAAAGGCAGCTACTACCACCATTACCTTAGAGAAGGGTTCGGGGAGCTGTGGCGAGGCCAAAAGGCAAGGCCCAAAACTGGAAATGTTTTCCCAACACCGCAAACCGCAGAAACGTCTGGTGCGGGGGCCAAATTGGTATGTGCAAGTAAGCTTCTTTCAGGTCCAGAGACGTGAGAAGCTCTCCTGGCTGTACCGCCGCAATGATGGAGCGCAGGGTTTCCATGTGAAAATGCCGCACTCTTAAGGACTTGTTTAGCTCTTTTAAGTCCAGGATCGGGCGAAAAGACCCGCCTTTTCGTGGCACCACAAATTAAATGGAGTAGCAGCCTAGACCTTGTTCGGCGGCAGGCAGATAGGTCACAGCCCCTATCTGGCACAGACTGTGCAAAGTCTCCTCTACTGCCGCCTGTTTGGCGGCAGAACCGCATCGGGACTCCACAAACACGTCTCACTGGGGCATCGAATTCTATTCGGTATCCGTCTCTGATCAGGTCCAAGACCCAGTGATCTGCGGAGATTTTGGGCCACTCCTCGAAAAAGAGGGAAAGTCTTCCTCCGATGACAGGAAACAAGGAGGCGGCCGGCGCACCATCATTGAGAGGGTCGCCCCTGAACTCCAAGGCCTTGAACCGGCAGCTGTGGAATGCTTGTCCGAGCGAAAGGAGTTTCTCTGCTGAAAGCAGGCACGCGAAGTGAACCCAGCAGCACGCCCTGGGCGGGTACCTTCTAGCTTCACGGAAGCGAGGTCTGTAAGAGGAGTGGACCGCCTGACCTTTAGAGGAAGGCTTCGGCCTATCTTCGGGCAAGCGCTGAGGTTTGGAATCCCCCAGGCCTTTAACAATGTTTTCCAACTTCACCAACCTTTGCTTAGAGGCCATGTCCGCCGCCCAATGTCGTAGCCAAAGAGTGCAGCGAGCCGCCACTGCTACAGCCATTTGTTTAGCCGAAGTTCTGACCATATCATAGTCAGCCAAAAAGGACAAGGCCGACTCCATCCGCGGAGCCACTTCAGATAAGGTCTCCGCTCCATCACTGGGCTGTTCCACTGCCTGCTGTAACCAAGCCACTAGCAGCATAACAACTGCATGCAGACGCCCGAACAGTGAGACCTGCCAAATCCAAGGACTGCTTCAGAGCTGAATCAAGCCTATGGTCTTGAATATCCTTCAGGGCAACACCTCCTTCAACAGGGAGGGTAGTTCTCTCTGTCACAGCCGTGACCACCAGGGCATCCACTTTAGGCATTGCAAAGCGAGCCAAATGTTCCTCACTCAGAGGGTATAATTGCCCCATAGCCCTGGCAACCTTCAAAAGTCCCTTGGGGTCAGCCCATTGAGCCAAAATAAGCTCTTGGATGGAGTCATCCAAAGGAAAGGCTCGAGCAGGCTTTCTGGTACTAGCCATCCTTGGATTAACAGAGGAGGCTGTGCCACTCCCAGGATCTTCAATCGAAAGGGCTTGTATGGCATCTGAAATAAAAGCTGGCAGCTCCTCGCGGTGGAAAATCCTCACCGCAGACGGATCAAGCAGCTCCTGTGGCAATTCTGCACCCGACTCTGGCTCCTCAGCCCAAGAAGTTCTGCCAGACCCCTCAGAATCCTCATAGCCCGACCACTGGGGGGGGGGGGGGGGGGGGGGGGGGCACCACACTCAGGAGGGGAATTAGCCCCTCTGCATTTATCAGGAGGATAAGAAACAGGCAAAACCAACTCCAAAAGGCCAGGATCCACCGGGGGGGGGGGGGGGGGGGGGGGGGGCAGGCAGAGGGTCTGAAGATCCCTGTGGAAGAGCTCTTTTAAACATGTATGCCCTATACAGCATTAAACAAAATCAGGAGGCGAAAACCGCTCCCTGACCGCCCGGATCCTGCCCAGGGCTATCAGCTCTATTATTAGCCTCACTCAGAGGACCCCCCCCCCCCCCCCCCCCCCCCCCCCCCCCCCCCGGGATTCAGGGCTCTCCGTCGCAACGGAGGCCGCGCCATGTGGAAAATCCAAAATGGCGTCCGCTGCCAGCTCAGAGCGCGAAGATCGCCGCTCGCCATGCTGGGCCAGCTCTACTGTCCTGTACAGCACGAATTACAGAGCCCCGCTGCTGATTTGCGCTTGCCACATTTAGAACAGCGTTTTACAGTCTCCGTAGCCATCGCTTAAAAACAGTGGTAAAATTCAAAAATGGCGGTTCACGCCAAAAACGTCCCGATCGCTGGGCCCACCCAGAGGAGTCCGAAAACACTCTTACCTCACTAGACGAGTAATCACAGCTCCGGTCCTGCAGAAGAATCTCAAGGAAAAAAACCTCTTTTCCAAGATCGCTGCACTAAGCGCGACGCGACTAAGTATTTATTTATTTATTTTAACGCTGTGAAGATAGCAGAGACAAAAGAGGTAAATAAAAACACTCCGGAGGCTCAGATAAGTGGGAAAGGCAGGGAAAGGCGAACCAATGTGCCTGCATCCACTGAGTGGGAAAGGACAGGGAAAAGCAAGCTAATATGTCCACATCCACGGGGGCATGGGTAAGGCAGGGAAAGGGCTGACCTATGTGCCTTCAAAGTGAAGCTGCTATAGCCTCCAACACCCCGGCTAACAACTGGCAAGCCAGGAGCCACCCCCAGGCAGATTTTTGATGGAGCTCGAAGACGCTGCAGCCACCCTGCTTGGGGAGACAGAGAATACTGAAGAGGAGTGGAGGAGTGGCCTAGTGGTTAGGGTGGTGGACTTTGGTCCTGGGGAACTGAGGAACTGAGTTCAATTCCCACTTCAGGCACAGGCAGCTCCTTGTGACTCTGGGCAAGTCACTTAACCCTCCATTGCCCATGTAAGCCGCATTGAGCCTGCCATGAGTGGGGAAAACGCGGGGTACAAATGTAACAAAAAAAAAAAATAAATAAAATAAAAATAAAGAGGCAGTGGAGCTAGCTGGCCATGAGGCACTATGAAAAGTTGAGTGCTCTCTATCTCCCCCTGCTGGTTGATGGGCACAACCCATACGTAATGGCTTCATCTGCTTGATGACAAGGAACACCATTTTCATAATGGCTGGTATGTTTTGATATTTGGACTGTTACGTGCTAAGCTTGTTGGCCATGTTTAATATGTTGAACCATCAATAAAAATACAGAAACATAAAAGTATTTCCATGTAATTTCATTGAGTGACCCCTGGTCTTTGTACTTTTTGAAAGAGTGAAAAATTAATTCACTTTTACTCACTCCACTCAGGATTTTGTAGACTTCAATCATATCCTCCTTCAGCTGTCTCTTTCAAGCTGAGGAGGCCCAACTTCTTTAGTCTTTCATTACATGGGAGGAGTTCCATCCCCTTTATCATTTTGGTTGCTCTTCTTTGAACCTTTTCTAATTCCATTATCTTTTTTGAGATACAACCAGAATTGAACGCAATACTCAAGGTAAGATCGCACCATGGAGCGATAGAGTCATTATAATATCCTTGGTCTTATTTTGCATACCTTTAATTCCTAGCATCCTGTTTGCTTTTTTTGGCCACCATCGTAACACTGAGAAGATTTCAGCATACTGTCTACAATGACACCTAGATCCTTTTCTTGAGTGCTGACTCTTAAGGTGGACTTCAGCATCAGCACCTAGCCTCAAGGCTCTGGACCCCCTGAATAGTGGGCCAAGTGCTTCAAGCTGAGATCCTCTCTCTCAGTAGGGAGATGAGTCATGGAGCTTTGGATGGGAGGGGAGAAATAATATCAGGAAACCTGAGTGCCCCTCTGCGCCCCTCCCCCCCCCCCCCCCCCCATTCACTGCTACAGTCAAAATTGCTTTGCACCCCCATCTTCTGGTACAGGGACATAACCCACTTATCTTCAATGCTCAAAGTCCACCTCTTCAATGTCGCCTTCAGCACCTAACCACTACATCTCTATTCAGGAAATCTTGACTGCCCCAACTTGACATTTCGTCCTTTAGATTGTAAGCTCCTTCGAGCAGGGACTGTCCTTTGTTAAACTGTACAGCGCTGCATAACCCTAGTAGTGTTCTAGAAATGTTAAGTAGTAGTAGTAGGATAAGAAAAGACTTGCTATAATCTGGTACAGTAAGATCTCACTTTGTTCTATCAGATTAGAAACAATCTGGTAATGAAGATAACTGCCAGACTCTAATTGTGTGTTCATTTTGAGGAGGTAGACAACTTGGTAAACAGAGAGAAGAGGAATCAAGCACTAGACTAAGCCTGTGCCTTCCTCTTTCAGTAGAATCGAGGTGAAGGACAGAGCTATTGTAGTACTGATAAAGATAGGGCTAGGTGCCAAAGGGTAGGAATTAAGACAGCTATCAGATTAGCTGCTAGGAGTGGGAGCTTAATGTCTCCTGCATCACGTCCCAGACATTAGAATGATTGGATTCCAAGAGTTTGTCACAAACAGTATGCAGCTCCTTGATGTTTACTGCAGGGCGTAGCTACGGGTGGCCTAGGCCCAACCAATCTCGGCTTAGGCCCGCCCAGTTTGTCTGATCCACCAACTGGCGCTGATCTTCTAGGCGCCGGTTAAGCTGCACAAGCCTGGATCGTTACCGGTTTTCTTGCAGTGCTCGGGTCTGGATTGCTCAGCCCAAGTCAGTAGTGGAGTTAGTCTGCAGGAGCTGGGAGGATCTACTCTGACAGGGTAGTTTAGCTCATGCTGCTGCTGTCATAGTGCTTTGTCTGCACTCTGCAGCTAGTCTCACCGGTGCCTGCTTCCCTGCCCACCCCCCCTCCACGGCGTGAATGCGACTCGTCAGGCCCGGTCTCTTCCAACTGTACCTGTGTACCACTGCTAGCACTGAGCTCCTCCTAGGACCTGTCCCAAATCTGGGTTGGATCCTAGGAGGAGCTCAGTACTGGCACTGGAACACAGGCACAGTTGGAAGAGACTGGGCCCGACGAGCCGCATTCACACTGTGGGGAGAGGGGCATGTGGGGGACAGGGCAGCAAGCACCGGTGAGAGTAGCTGTAAGAGTGCAGACAAAGCAGTATGGCAGCAGCGGCTTTAGCATCCATGATGCTGTGTCACTTCAGCCTCCAACGGGCCTCAGCACTCCCCCGCTGCCACAAACAGGATGCAGCACAGTCTGCAGTGCTCTGCTCCACCATAGTGTGCATAACTGCAACAACATTCAAGCCCAGGTAAAAGCAAATGTTTTAATTTTTATTATGTGTAATAATGCTGGACTGCTGGTGGGTTTCAGGGTGGGGATAGGCTCAGTGCCCAGGTTAAAATAAAATTTAAAAAAGGTTGTAGATTTCATGTTGGTGTGGATAGTCGCTTTTTTAATTTTAACCTGGGCACTGCAGAGCCTATCCCCACCTAGAAACCCATCAACATGAAATACAAAAACGTTAAAAAAAATTATTTTAACCTGGGCCTGGGTACTACAGAGCCCAGGATTGAAAAAAGAACAAAAACGTTTTGTATTAATGTAGGTGGGTTTCTGGGTGGAGGTGGGCTCTGCCATGCGCAGGACATAAAAATACAAAATGTTTTATATTTAATGCTAGTGTGCTTTAAGGTGGGGTGGGGGTGAGATTAGGAAGAGCAGGGGAGATGCAAGATGGAGGATGGGTAGGGCTTAGGACAGGGATGATGTTGGGCTACAGGGAGGGGTGGGGGTAGGGTACCTACAGGATGGACGGGATAATGTAAACTCTCTCTCTCTCAAACACACACACGCCCTGGACTTGGACCCGGAGGATGGAGGTCATCTGGTTGCTCTGAAAGCAGGAATTGGGTCCCCTTAATTGATGCCATAGCCTTGGCGCTCTCGCCTCTTTATTTTTCACTTTATCTCTTATGAATTGCTAATATGCCCCAATGAGGAATTCAGTGTGATTTACATATTTGAAGAGAACTGGTCATAACCAAGAACTACAAAAAAAACACAATCCATAAATATGCAATACCTTAAAATAACCATTCTAAAAAAGGCTCCTAAAATCAATTCCTATAACATATTTCTAAAATAAGTTTTAAGAGCTTTACGAAATGTCCTTCAACAAGAAATACATCTTAAATTGTATTGAATTGAAGTGTTCTACCATTTTGCTGCTAAATACGAGAAAGGCAGTCAGCTCTGGAATGCCCACCCATTCGTTCTATTAAAGACTACCTATTCTTAAGAAAATCACAGAAAACCCATCTATTCAAGGAAGCTTATCCAAACGCCACGACCTAACCCTACGAACCTGATCCTGCAACATTGGCAATAACTCAGATCATGTCTCCTCCAATTTTTCCCTATGCTTACCCTATCCCCTGATTATCTCAATCTAGCATCTCCTACCTCCTCCTCTACCCCCTCTCCCTTATAATACTACCTACCTACATTTCCCACTACTTTGTCAAGCTTAACCTGTTTTCTCTGTACTATACTTGGTAATCCTACTACTATGTAAGCCGCATTGAACCTGCTCTGAGTGGGAAAGTGCGGGGCACAAATGTAACAAATAAACTCCCTATAGGAGGCTCATGAATAAACTGAGCAGCTTGAGGATAGGCTCCAAAGCAGTTAACTGGATCAGAAACTAGCTGACAGGTGACAGAGGATGGCAGAAAATGGAATTCCGCCGAAGAAAAGCAAGCAGTGGAGTGCCATAGGGATCAGGGTCTGCTCAATATTTTTGGAAAAGATACTGCCGAAGAGTTAGAAAAAAAAAATTGCCTTTTTTGCAGAAGAAATGAAGATTGGCATAGTGGACATCTTGGAGAGAGTGGAAAGCATGGGGTGATCTACAAAAATCAGAAGCATGGGCAAACATGGTGAAATTAGGCCTTACCTGCTAATTTTCTTTCCTCTAGATCCTCCAGACCGTTCAAGACGCTTGGGTTATGCACTCCTACCAGCAGAGGGAGACTGAGAACACTAAAACTTCCTATACAAGTAGCCTATGCAGACCTTCTACTAACCAGTAAAACAGTAACAAAGCAGAGGAAAAAAAACACCTCCACCTAAACAAAACCACTGAATCCACACTCAGATCTCCTCCCCTTAAGACAGTGGAATTGAACTGCAGATGGGCACAAACGGTACCACAACCTGCCCTTAGTAAAACTCCAGGACCCAAATCACAGGAGCTACTAGAAATATCAGCAACTGAAGTCTAAAGAAAATATCATACTGAACTGTCCGATACACTGGGTGGGCTCTTGAACTGTCTGGAAGATCTAGAGGAAAGAAAATTAGCAGGTAAGGCCTAACTTCACCTTTCTCAGCAATCCTCCAGACCGTTCAAGACGCTTGGGACGTACCAAAGCAGTAAACACATCTAAGGGTGGGACCTGCGAAGCCCAGAGGACAGGACTGCAGCTCCCAAACTGGCATCCTCCCTTACCTGTACAGCCACTCTGTAATGTTGACAAAAGAATGCAGGGAGGACCACACCGCCACTCTACAAATGTCCACCGGTGGAACAAAACTACTCTCTGCCCAAGAAGCCGCCATCCCCCTAGTGGAATGTGCCTTGAGCCCCACCGGCACCGTACGGCCATGCAATATGTAAGCCGAAGAGATGGCATCCTTCAACCACCGAGCTATAGATGCCTTAGAAGCAGCCGCTCCCTTCTTGGGCCCCCCATGAAGGACAAATAACCTGTCCAAAGACCTGAATTCCTCCGACCTGCGCAAGTAAACCTTCAACACTCTGCGCACATCCAATTTCGCCAAACGACGCTGAGAAGCATCCCCCATCCAGTCCCCCAAGACCGGCAACAAAATCACCTGATTGACATGAAAGGAGGATACCACCTTAGGCAAAAACGAAGGGACTGGACGCAGCAAAACCTTTTCCTTAGAAAACCACAGAAACGGAGGCCTACATGAAAAGAGCCTGAAGTTCCAAAATTCTGCGAGCCAACGATATAGCTACCAAAAAGACCACCTTCATAGTAAGGTCTTTTATCGAACAAGACTCCAAGGGCTCACAAAAGGAGAACCCGCCAAAGAGTCAAGAACGATATTAAGATCCCACTGAGGAACTACCGGCCGCTGAGGATGACGAAGCAACTTCGCCCCCCTCAAAAAATGGACCACATCCAGGGAAGATGCAACCGACCTGCCCTGCACCTTACCCCCAAAACACGCCAAAGCAGCCAGCTGCACCTTCAAAGATGACAATGAAAGGCCCTTCTCAAAACCATCCTGCAAGGAATCTAAAATGCACGACACAGAAGCTGTCGAAAGGACACACGCCCGGTCCCCACACCAATCTTCAAATATGCGCCACACACGCACATAGGCCAAAGACGTCGAACGTTTGCGAGACTGCAGCATCGTCTGAATCACCTGAGGGGAAAACCCTTTCCTTCTCAACCGTTCCCTCTCAAGGGCCACACCGTAAGAGAGAACCGAGCCGGATCCAGCATGACAACTGGACCCTGACACAACAGCACCGAGCCCCCCAGCCACAGAGGCTCACCTTCTAACAAGCGCATCAGATCCCCGAACCATGGCCGAGGTGGGCAATTCGGAGCAATCAACAACAAAGGACCCGCATGACATTCTACCCTCTGTAGGACTCGACCTATCAAAGGCCACGGGGGAAACACGTACAGCAACACCCCCTGAGGCCACGGAAGGACCAACGCATCGATCCCTTCCGCTCGCGGATCCCGACGCCGACTGAAATACTGAGGAACATGCGCATTCTGTGCCGACGCCATGACATCCACTACTGGCATTCCCCACTTTAGAACTATCTGGTCAAATACCGACCGGTGCAGAGACCATTCTCCAGGGTGCAACATGTGTCTGCTTAGAAAATACGCGTTCACGTTGTCCACCCCGGCCATGTGCGCCGCCGAAATCTGCACTACATGCCTTTCTGCCAAATCATTTGCAGAGCCGTCTCGATTGCCAACTGCGGACTCTTTGTACCGCCCTGCCGGTTGACATACGCTACCACTGTTGCGTTGTCGGACATGACTTACCGCCTTTCCAACCACACTTGAGCGAAATGCCAACACAGCTAGCTGAATCGCCCTCGTCTCCAACCGGTTGATAGACCACTGAGCTTCCTCCGTCGACCACCGCCCCTGCGCGGACTGACCGAGACACTAAGCTCCCCAGCCCAGCAGACTGGCATCCGTTACCAGAATCAGCCACTGAGGAGGTTCCAACAGCATGCCCTTTTTCAGATGGGCCGAGCACAGCCACCACTGGAGACTGCGCCGAGGTGCCCCCCTCAGTGGCAACCGCAACTCCGAACTGTATACCTGGGGAGACCACCGGGACAACAGAGCCGCCTGAAGCTGACGCATATGCGCCCTGGCCCATGGTACTACCTCTATTGTCGCTGCCATGAGGCCCAGAACCCGAAGGTACATTCGAACCGTTGGACTCTGAATGGACATTAACAGCAGGACCTGCTGCTGAAGAGAGGCAATCCGAGAATCCGGCAGAAAAACACGACCCACTGCCGTGTCGAACCTCACTCCCGAGTACTCCAGACTCTGTGATGGGATCAACTGACTTTTGACTACATTCACTACCCATCCGAGCGATTCCAGAAATGCGACCACCTGAGCCGTCACCGCAACACTGTGAGCCCGAGACTTCGCCCAGATCAACCAGTCGTCCAGATACGGATGCACCATAATTCCCTACCTTCGCAAAGCCGCTGCTACCACCACCATTATCTTGGAGAAGGTGCGTGGAGGCGTTGCCAGACCAAAAGGCAGAGCACAGAACTGAAAGTGCCTCTCTAAAACAACAATACGAAAGAAACGCTGATGGGCCTCTCGAATCGGCACGTGCAGATACGCTTCCGTGAGATCCAGTGACGTGAGAAATTCTCCCTGACAAACAGCCACTATGACCGAGCACAGAGTCTCCATGCGGAAGGATGGCACCTTGAGCGCCACATTGACCCTCTTCAGATCTAAAATGGGTCGAAACTGGTCCTCCTTCTTCGGCACCACAAAGTAAATGGAACAACAACCCATTCCCTGCTTGTGCCGAGGAATGGGTACCACAGCTCCCAACTGGATTTAGTGACCCAGTCTCTTGAATAGCCTTTAACTTGACTCGAGAGTGACAAGGAGAGGGAAGAAACAGATCTGGCAGTGGGTGCTCGAACTCGAGCGCATAACCGTCGCGAACGACCTCCTGCACCCACTAATCTGAAGTAATTTGGGTCCACCCCTGATAAAACAAAGTCGCGCCCCGACCTTCACCAGAGGCTGGACCCGCACACCTTCATAAGGAGAACTTATTAACATTTCCGGCACCTCCGGAGGAGTCCCGACCTCCTCGAAAGGACTGCGTCCGCTGGAAAAACTGGCTTTTAGAAGGAGATACAAATCTGCCCGGCCTGTACCGCCTCGCATCCTTAAACCGACCTCTAGCCAAACCACCTCGACTAGCTGCCTTAGGCCGTAACTCCGGCAACCGTGAGACCTTGGTATCATCAAGACCACTCATCAGTTCATCCAAATCCTCTCCAAACAACATAGAACCTTTGAAAGGTAGAGAACACAACTTTTTAGAGGCCGCATCTGACACCCAAGCCCCTAAGCCAAAGAGCCATGCGAGCCGTCACTGCCAGAGCCATATTCTTAGTCGAAGCCCTTAGCAAATCATAAAGAGTGTCCACCAAAAACGAAGACCCCATCTCCAATTTGGCCAGGTCCTGAACCAAACCAGTCCTATATAACGCAGGCTCATCCAAGAGCTTCTCCGCCCAACGGAAACAAGCTCTGGTACCAAGCCCCCCCACACAGAGGCTTGCAAGGCCAAAGCCGACAAATCAAAGCTACGCTTCAGAAAGGACTCTAGCTTCCTATCCTGAGGATCCCGTAAGGCTGTACCGCCATCCACCGGAATAGCCGTAGCCTTAGTAACCACAGCATAAACAGTAGGTGGTTTCAGAAGGGCCAAATCTTCCGGAGGCAAGGGATACAGCCGCGCCATAGCCCTAGACACCTTACAAGCAAGCCTCCGGCACAGACCATTCCTGAAAAACCATGTCTCTAATGTCTGAATTCATGGGAAAGGAACGGGAGGCTCTCCGAATCCCCTTAACCAAGGGATCTACCTGGGGTCCCTCCGCAAAGGGAGTGGCCGCCGGAGCAAACTTCAAAGTAGAGATCACCTGATCAATGAGCTCTAACAACTCCTCCTTATGAAAAATGCGAACCACTGAAGAATCTTCCCCAGGCCTTAGCCCATCCTGATCCTCAGACTCATTTAAGAGATCCTCCTCTCCTGGGTCACTCCAAACCTCCGACCCAGGCAGAGAAAGTATCACCATAGGCTCCGAAATATCCACCAGCGGGCGCTTAACTCCCACTGAGCTAGCAGCCTCCGGGGAACAAACAGCCTGAGAGGGGCCAGCTCTCCAGGCATTATACAGAGACCAAACAAACTCAGGAGGGAAACCAGATCCCCCCCCCCCCCCCGACGCTGCTGAAGCCCCAACACTTCCCGCAGTCTACACGACGGACCCCCTCTTGCTCCCAAGGCGGCAGGTCCATCGCGTGATCCACGGCTAAACTAGGTGCGCTTCCCGCCACACATGGGTCCCCCGGCGCCGGTACGGAATGCATGGCCAAAAGGGCCGTGCTTCCCGCCAAAACCGGCTCCGTCGAGGCTGACCCGGGACACGCAACCAAAATGGCCGCGTTTCCCGCCCAAACTGGCCCCGCCGTTGCTAGCCCGGAAAGTGCGGTCAAATCGCCGCCCAACACCTCCGCCAACTCAGGGGAAAGCACGGGGGCAAGAGTGCTGACAGCGTGGGCTCCCCACAAAATTTACATAGGCCACCTTTCAATTCAACACCGCGTTTCGCGCAAAACCGACACCTCACCAGCTTATACATAATGGCCACAAACACAATAAAAACAAACAGTTGCTTTGTGCTCTGACAGACTAATAGGCAAAACCGCCTAAGGCAAGAACGCCCTTGAAGAACAGCCAAAATAGCCGCCTTTTAAAAACATCTTATTTTTTTTAAACCTCATTGCTGATGCCTAAACGCCTCAAGGGTACAGAACAAGGTCTGTAGCCGAGGTCAAGCAGTCCTCCAGAGGAAAAGAACAGGGGGAGGGACCCGGCCACCTGGGTGTGACACCCCATAGGGAATAAGAAGCCCCTTAGGGCTTACACCCTGTAAGAGAGATCCAAGTGTGGGTTCTCTAACATTTACAACCCAACCTAGAAACCCCAAACATGCCTACCAGACTGAGTACACTGCACAGGCTGCACACATCTACCCTCTGCTGAGACTGAGAAAATACTGGTTAGTAGTTCTGCACAGGCTACTTGTATAAGAAGTTTTAGTGTTCTCCCTCTGCTGGTAGGAGTGCATAACCCAAGCGTCTTGAACGGTCTGGAGGATTGCTGAGGAAACTGGCCTTTCGCAGTTTTGGACAGAAGTAGATTCTCAACTATTAGAAATTCAGAATATTGAGAACTTATTGGACGACTGGAAGCAATTTGGTTTGATTCTGATCAGATGGAATTAAAACGTGAGTGTAAGAAATGGGAAAGGAAGTGGAGAAAAAAAAAGCTTCTGCAGTCACCAAGGCAAAATGGAGGGAGCAGATTCATAGCTATAAATACCTTTTGGCAACTAAGAAACAAGAATTCTATTATAAATTAGTGGGAACAGACCAATTGAATACTAAAATTTTTTTTTTTATTTTATTCCAGATGATCTAACCAATTTGAATGACATTGTGAATAGCACAAATTCTAGCACTTCATCAGCACTAGATCAGGCAGTATATTTTGAAGATTCGATCGACCAGAAATCAGTTACCTATTGGGTCTATATGGGATTCAGATGAAGGCACAACAGAGTTAGGCATACCAGTTGGCAGGCAGTTGGAACACTTTCCATGGAAACTAATATTGAAATATGCAAAATACTTTAGTCTGGATAGCTGCCCTCCCTATTTGTTTAAACCACTTTAACAAATTGGGTACATTTTTACTTAGAGGGGGGAACGTTCTTACACCAATCCCAAAGAATCCTAAAGCTTGTCTTTCTGAGGTCAGTAATTATACATCTGTGGTGTCTATCTCCCTATTAGTTAAAATAATGGAAGGGCATGTTACCCAATGACTAGTTAACTATCTTGAACATTATGAACTTATGTTATGTTACTCACTCTGGTTGTAGAGTGAATTATAGTACCAAGACAATGATTGGTACTCTGGTAGCGCAGGCCAAAAACATTCTGAGTAAGGGACAATGCATTATTGTTTTATGTTTGATCTCTCTAGCGCATTTGGCCTGGTGGATTGGCAGACCTTGGTCAATATATGCAATCAATGCGGAACTCAAGGCAAAGCACGATCTTGGTTGCAGGATTTCTTACTGAATCAAAGTTATATGGTCAGGAAAGATGGCATGCTGTCTGACAAATGGAAGGCATTAACTGGTGTCCCACAAGAATCACCACTTTCTCCAGTGTTATTAAACCTTGCTGATGAGATCACTGGGCATGCTGTTAAACATCAATTTATGCAAATTATTTATATGGATGATCGTTTTGGGGGTTTTTTGTTTTAACCATGCTCTCCAGTTTTGAACGAAAACACATTCCCATATTCAGCAGTGTGTCATTAATAGATTCTTGGATTTCTAGCCATTGTTTGAAACTAAAAGAGAAAATTAAGTTCCTCTGGATAGGTTCTAGCCAAGAGAGAAAATTTGTAACCTGTTTTTCAATTGATGCGTTTTCATTAGATCTTCAGTCAAAATTTTGGGAGTTGAACTGAACTGGACAATCTCAACAATGCAATAACATGTGTCGATAATTGTGCAGAAAATTTATAATGTTCTAAGAAAAAGCAAAGTTTCTTTCCCGTAAGCTGGTGTTCTCCGAGGACAGCAGGCAGATTATTCTCACATCTGGGTGACATCGGATGGAGCCCAGTGCAGAATTCTAGCAGCGTCCCACCAAGCATGCGCTGGAATCATCCTGCCCGGGCCTTCAGTTAGGTGAAAAAGCAAAAAGCCTAAATTCAACTCCTAGGGGAGCTGGGAAGATATTTGAGAATAATCGGCCTGCTGTCCTCAGAGAACACCAGCTACAGGTAAGAATCTTTGCTTTCTCAGAGGACAAGCAGGCCTTATTCTCACATCTGGGAATCCCTAGCTACCAGGCTCACTGAAAACAAGAAATCTAGGATAACTGAGTCTTAAGTACATAAGTACATAGTGGAGTGGAGAAGTGGCCTAGTGGTTAGGGTGGTGGACTTTGGTCCTGGGGAACTGAGGAACTGAGTTCGATTCTCGGCACAGGCAGCTCCTTGAGACTCTGGGCAAGTCACTTAACCCTCCACTGCCCGCCGCATACAGCCTGAGTGGGAAAGTGCGGGGTACAAATGTAACAAAAATAAAAAAAATAAATAAATAAGCAACGCTACACTGGGAAAAGACCAAGGGTCCATCGAGCCCAGCATCCTGTCCACGACAGCGGCCAATCCAGGCCAAGGGCACCTGGCGAGCTTCCCAAACGTACATTCTATACATGTTATTCCTGGAATTGCGGATTTTTCCCAAGTCCGTTTATTAGTGGTTTATGGACTTGTCCTTTAGAAAACCGTCTAACCCCTTTACCACGTTCTCCGTCTTGAAACGTTGAGACTACAACGTCTATCAACCTAAAACTATATACATACTAGCTGTGTATGTGCAGCCTGGAACAGAATAAAACAGCCTAGGAGGATGGAGTTGGATTCTAGACACCAATTAAATTCTGCAGAAATGCCTATCTTACGTCAGGTGTCCTGATCCAAACCGTAGTGGGAAGTGACTATGTGGACTGAAGACAATGCTGCAGCCTTGCAAATCTCCCCTATGGAAGATGATCTCAAGTGGGCTACCGATGCAGCCATGGCTCTGATATTGTGAGCCTTGACATGAACCTCAAGTCAGCCCAGCATGGGCATAAGCAAAGGAGATGCAATCTGCTATCCAATTTGAAAGTGTATGTTTGCTGATGGCCACCCCCAACCTGCTGGGGTCAAAAGAAACAAAAATCTGGGTGGACTGTCTATGGGCTTGAATCTACTCCAGATAGAAGGCTAAGGCTCACCTGCAGCCTAATGTGTGCAGTACACTTTCGCCAGGATGGACGTGAGGTTTTGGGAAAAATACTGGCAGAAGATTGAACTCAGACACTACCTTAGGAAGGAACTTAGGGTGCATGCGGAGGACTACTCTGTTGTGATGAAATTTAGTATATGGTGGATGAGCTACCAGGGCCAGGAGCTCGCTAACTCTGTGGCTCAAGTGACTGCCACCAGAAACACAACTTTCCAGGTCAAAAACATCATGCTTGAGTTTCAGTAATGTCTTCTCTATGAGATGTATGGGAGGATACATATACAGAAGACCCTCCCCCACCAATGTAAGAGAAAGGCATCTGACCCCAGTCTGCCACGTGACCTGAGCCTGGAGCAGAACCGAGGGACTCTTTGTCGAGATGGGAGGAGAAGAGATCCACCAAGGGGGTGCCTCACTCTCGGAAGATCTTCCAGGCTACGCCCATATTTAGAGACCACTCATGAGGTTGCAATATCCTGCTCAATCTGTCTGACAGGCAGTTGGTTCTTGTTGGGTAGGTGTGGCGTAAGAGGGGGTTTTCAACCCTGTGAACTGTAATAATATTTTCATGGTGTATTTCTCTTGTTTGGCAAGCAGGTGGTGTTTGTTCTGTGTTTTAAAGCTGCTGCAGAGAAAGCAGTTGTCTTTTCAGTTTAGCCCCGTGGAAAGGCAACCTGGAATGCCATTGGCCAGATACTGCCAAAGTTTGCTCTGATTGGCCCTGGAGTTCAAATCCAGCCAGGGGGGTACTGGATTTTCCCCAGTCTCAGATAGGGAGTGCAGATGGTAAACATCTCTGCCCTGAGGCCCTGTTCAAGAACTGAGTAGTTTCCTGAAAACCCCTAGGTGCTACCCAGGTAGTGACAAAGTGTTTAGATAGTTTTAATATTGATCCTTATTGAATTACCTATTTGTTTGCTTTTCCATCTGTTTTATTTTGTTCACTGTTTCATTTATGTGATAAAAAACCCCATTAGTTTACTAGCTCTGATGTCTTGGGCTAAGATCCTGGTGGTTTGTGTGTGTTGGGTCTGTGAGTGCTTTCTAGAACTGTGGGACCCCTGGAAGTGTGGCCCCCAGTGTCCTAGAAATTATCAGGAAATAACTTTAGAGTGGGAGACTCACCCAGAGGCAAGCGGGACCCAATTGGTGGGAGGAGGGTGTCAGTATAGAGCACGTGCACAGGTGAAGGTGGGCCTGAGCAGTACTGGAGACAGACACTCCAAGTTGGCCGCAGAGTTAACCCCTGGTGGGTGCTAGGCATTCCGTGGCAGTAGGTAAGTGGCATAGAGGTCCATACCGTGAAGTAGAGCCCACTGCCACATGCTGTACCTAGGAGGTTCCTATGTACTCCAATTTACAAAATGGGTGTAAGTGGGACTAGGGGTAATTGATAAACCCCAGTAGCTCCAACACCTTGCAGACTCCTTGGCTCCTTCCTGAGATGTGCTCTTGACCAATCGTTCAGATAGGGAAACACATACGCTTCAAGTCTGCATAGATACGCTGTGACTGTCAGATACTTGGTGAAAACTCTGGGTGCAGACGCCAGGCCAAAAGGAAAAACGTGATATTGGTAGAGGCATTTCCCCACCTGAAATCTAAAATACTTCCTGCGACTTGGAAATATCGAAGTGTGGGTATAGGCATCCTTCAAGTCCAAAGAGTATAGCCAGTCATTTTCCTGAATTAGAGAAAGAAGGGTACCCAGGAAAAGCATCCTGAACTTTTCCTTGACTTGTTCAGGGCCCTTAGGACTAAGATGGACCAGTATCCTCCTGTTTTTTTAGTCACAAGAAGTACTTTGAATAGAATCCTTTCCCTTCTTCCCCTGGTGGTATGGGTTCGACTGTCGACTGCTCAGGCCTGTAGAAGGGCGTAGAGTTCCTCTGCAAGTACCTGCTTGTGCTGACAAATGATTAACGACGCTCTCGGTGGCCAATTTGGAGGTCTCCATAACCAATTCAGTGCGTACCCAAAACTGACTATTTGAAGAACCCACAGGTCAGAAGTTACAAGGGGCCACACCTGTGTTTGCAAAAAGATGAGCCTCCCCCCAACCGGGAAAGTTGTCAGGAATGGATACATTTTGTGTGGCCATACTCTGCTGGAGACAGCCAAACGCCCATGCCCAGCTTTGACTGGGGAGTTGGCTGGGACTTCTGAAGACAGGGTTGGCAAGGCCTGGGATGCTGGGCCTGAACTGCCTGAGTGGAATGAGCAGGAGGCGGGAACCTACACCTTAGTAGTAGGAATGTCTTGCTGAAGATGTAGATGGAGCATTCTGAGAAAGTGTGTGGATAGTACCCATATGTTTCTTTATGATGGCCTCTCCACTTTCCCTCCAAATAAGTTGTCCCCTCGGCAAGGCACATCCGACAACCTCTCGAGTCGCTGGTTCCAGGTCAGACACACAGCCATGAGTCTGCGCATCCCCACATCCATTCCAGAGACAACATCAAAAGTATCATAGGCGCTCCTGGCCAGAAAATGCCTACACTTCATCTGCTTGTTGGCCAGCTGGCAAAGCTCTGCTGCCTGCTGAAAAGGAAGCGAGTCTGCCAGAGATAGTGTACTGTTCACTAGAGACTCCAAGTATAGGTATGTGTAGAGCTGGTAGGATTGGATGTGGGCAACTAGCATCGGGGCCTGAAAAGTATTCCCCCCAAACAAAGCCAAGGCTTTGGCTTCCTGTAACAGGAGTGCCATGGCACGAGACAAGAGAACTTTTGGCACGTTTCAGCACGGATTCAACCACCATGGAGTTGTGCGGCAAATGTGCCTTCTCAAATCCGGAAGCATACGATACTGACCCCTTCCTTAGGAGAAGACTTATAGCCCAGGAAGGACATCTCTGCTCTGGGCTCATCCTACATCTCCAACTTAGATGGGACAGTCACAGCGCTCTCCCCACAAAACTGGTGAAAGAGTGCGTCTCAGTTGGAGATTTTCATCTCTTGAGGAGAGGGATCAGATGGAATTCCATAAGACTCTTGTAATGTGGATCCTCATCTGACTCCCATGAGCGGTGCCAATCTGACACTTCACCATACACAGGTGCACAACTCTGTACCGACCTCAGCCTGGTGGAACAATGTCCACGCTCTGAGGAAGCCCAAAGTTCAGCCCTACCATCAGACTCTGGGGAAGCTTCCTCCCCTGTAGAAGGGGGTACTGCCTGCCCTGACAGACGCCGACACCCTACAAGGCACCGGCACCGAAGATCTGGTCACCAGAATCTATGGAGCCTCAGAGGGCCTGGGGAATGCCGTGGAACTGCACAAAGGCAGGCATCAGCAAAGGAATGGGAGCCGGGGCAGAGGCAGCCTGAGAAGACATTGGTGCCAAACTGGCATCTCTTCCAAAGAGGGGGAGAACTCCTCCTGGCACTTCTTGGGTATTGGAGGTTCCAATATCCTGCTGCTCCCAGCACTGTGCGTCAAGGAAGTTTGATGCTTATGCTTCTTGGATGCCAAATCCATACGGGTCCTTGGATGCCAAGTCCTGGGGCCTGCTACCAGTTCCCGGTGTCAAGGCAGATGGAGACCCACTCTATGCTGGTGCACTCCCAATGGACACCGGTCAGCGCAGCGATGGAGGTCGATGCAGCCGGTGCCAAAGTCGATGGTCCAGCCTCCAAGAAGCCAAATAGATGCTCCATTTGAGCCAGACGCACCCACTAAGTTTTAACCTGCAGTTTTAAACAAAGATCACCCAAGGTACCCACTTCACTGTGCAGATCTGTGGCAGAAATTAAGCGTCTACATTTGGCGCACCTCTTGAAGACACTGGGGGGGGGGGGGGGGGGGGGGGGGGGTCTTAGCCACACTGAAAACTAAAGAAAACTTGGAAGAGAAAAAAAAAATCTAACAAAATACGAGTGACTAAGGGGAAAAAATAGAAGAACAAAAAATATACTTGAAAAATAAACAAAAACCGCACGTGAAGGAATAAACAAGCCTTAGTCAAAAAAAACAAGCGAGGAACGGAACACAGAAATGCATCTTCTTAGCTCCATGGAAAACAAAGACTGGAGGACCCATGCTCGCGCATTGGGCGGGAAGGCACCAGCGCATTGGGACACTACTAGAATTTTTTTTACTGTACTCAGTCAGCGTCCGCACCGGGCTCCTTCAGATAACATCACCCAGATGTGAGAATAAAGCAGCCTACTTGTCCTCAGAGAACTTAGAACAAAAATATTTTTAGTTCAAACATTTAGACTGATTGTCCAATCATTTGTATTAGCCAGATTTGACTACGGTAATCTGGCTCTAATTGGATGCTCAAAAAAAAAAATAAAAAAAATTTGAGAGACTATGGTAATGCAAAACATGGCAGTTAAGTTGATTTTCTGTCTATCCCGATATGATTCCGTAAAATATTATTTAAAACTACACTGTTGCCAACTAGGGAATGTATCCAGTTTAAGGTGAGCATAATGGTATTTAAAATCTTATCTGGTGTTGCACATATATGACCAACACAGAGGGGAATTTTCAATATGGCGTCTAAGTCGGACTTTGAAAGTCTTGCGCTAAACTTCCCAAATCTGAATAGCAAATATAACCATTTTCAAAAAAAAGAAAACGGTATTTTTCCCCTCCAAAATACCATTTTAAAGTTTAGTAGTTTGCACATTTATCTTTTTAGGCCATTTAACAAAAAACAAAAAACCCCATACACACAAGTTAAAAATGCACAAAAATCAAGCTACTGAGATGTAAGAGGCAGCAGCATTTTTTTTGCAGACTGGTCCCCCAGACATCTGAAGAGAGCAATGGGGCACCCTAGGGGGCTCTGCTGTGGACTTCAAATAAACGATCCCCTAGTACACATCTCACCATAGCTACCTTATCTCATCTGCCCAGCCCACCAAAACCCACCCCAAACCCACTACCCCCAACTGTACACCGCTACAATAGCCCTTATGGGTGAAGGTGTCACCTATATGTGGGTACAGTGTAACAGATAGGAGGAGATATGAGCCTGGGTCCACCTGTCTACAGTGCACTGCACCCACCACTACACTACTCCAGGGACCAGCATGCTGCTCTAATAGACCTGGATATAACATCTGAGGCTGTCAGAGGCTGGTCAGTACTATCTTTAGTCACATTTCTTGGGGGTGGGAGGGTTTACTTACCACTGCAGGAGTAATGGGGGTCCATCCCTGAATTCCTCCAGTGGTCATCTGGTCATTTAGGGAACCTTATGTCTTACTATAAAAATAGGTCTGGACCAAAACATTGCAAGTTTTCGCTATTCGAAATACCGATTTGGAAGTTTTGAGACGAAATTTGTCCAAATGCTGCTTTATGACACTTTTTGGACATCTTGCTCTTTCAAAAATGAACCTTAGTAACTTTGCTCCTAAACATAATGCATGTCTTTGTCTTTTCCTATTGCTGCATAATATTTTTCTGCATCACTCAGTTATCAAATGGCTTCAATATGGAACTCGCTCCCTTTGGCCTTGCGATGTTGCCAACATTATGTATTGTTTAGGAAGAATCTGAAAACTTTGCCATTTCCACAGAGTGCATCTCAGACCCACTGAGACTGAAGTGTACAAGTTTTATTTATTTATTATTGTTATTCCCAGATAAACTGGACCCGGTTTCTTTGATATTTGTAGCCTGCCTACAACTGAAAAGGTATTTGGCGGGTTGTAAGACATATTATATAACAACTAGTAAAAAAGGCCAGTTTCTGTCAGAAATGAAACGGGCGCTAGCAAGGCTTTCCTGGGAGTGTGTATGTTTGAGAGAGTGTATGTGAGAGTGACTGTGTGTGAGAGAGAGTGAATGTGCGTGTGTGTGTGAGAGAATGAGTGTGGGTGCGAGTTTGGGTGTGACAGTGTGTGTGGGTGAGAATGAGTGTGTGCAAGTGTGTATGTGATCCTGGTTTCTGCATTGAGGGGGTTTTCCTGGGAGGCTGGCTGTGCCAGGCTATTTGCCATCTGTGCCGTGAGGTCCCTGAGCTATCGTGATGGAGGCTGTCACACTTTCTATACCTCTGTATGATGTACATAGCTTCCTGCTGTTTCCCTCTGTGTGAGACAGAGGTACCTGGGTTCTGTGTAGAAATGATTCTTCAGTGTTTGTGTGAGTCTCTGTGGCAATGGGCTGTCGCTTCCTGCGTGTCTCTGTAGATTCCCCGCCTTCACAGTTCCTCCATGCTGTCTGGCAAGCTGCGTTCCCTGTGGGCACTGTTGATGAGCGGCATGGCGATTGTTTGGGAGGTATGTGCTTGTGGGGGGAGGTGGTGGGCGATGCGCCGAGGAGGGGGGCAGGGCCTACTCGTCGACATGCGCGCGTCGCGTTTTTTTTTGTACTCCTGCTCCTCCCCGTGTCCGTGGTGGTGCTCCCCCCTCCCCCTGCGTTGGTCGCAGTTTTGTGTGCCTTCTGCCTTTCCTGCCCTGGCGTCGACGTCTGTCCATGCAACTTGTGGCTTCTGCCTTCCCGGCCCCGCCGGCGACATCATCGCGAGAGGCGGGGTTGGATCACCCGAGCTGCCAGTAGAGCGTTTCTCTTGTGGAGTGTAAAAGTAATCCTCTCCACATTGTCGCCCATCCAGAAGGCTCGTCTAATGATGGTATTTCACCGCGCCTTCTAGGGGAGGTTCGCCCATTGACGACCTGCCTAACATGCGGCTCAGCCAATGGCGGGAGAGGACGTGCCGTAGACGTAATCGCGAGAGGTGGAGGGACGCGAGGGCGGAGCTACAGGCAACAGGCCAAACCGGATATGTCGGGCGCCTCAAGATCCGGCTTGAGGCTTCAATGGAACGTTGGAGGTGCCTTTTACATATATATATATATATATATATATATATATATATATATATATATATATACACACACATACATCCAAATCTGAAATTTAACACCAACCTGCCAGCCCTTCATGATACGTTAAAGATTATATTAAATCAACAGAATTGCAGAACATACGAGGAAAAGAGGCAGCGCTGTGGGTTAAATCTGGAAAGAGGAAATGGAACACCTATTTAAAACTCATATGATATACAGATCTCCTTCTTAGGCAGAAGTGGTCACAGGTTTGAAGACATTCACAATATTGCTATGAAAAGGGAACTACCGCTCAAAAGTGATTTCCAATATGCCAGATGTTGATTTGGACATCCCTGCTGTGGCATCAGCTAGAAGTAGGGAGAACTAGACACCTTACAAGGAGAACTGTTCTAGCAACTAGTAATGGACTAAGTGGGAGAGGACCATACTGGACCTGGTGCTTAGAAATGGGGCGAACCCCTGCTAAGGATCAGATGCCACTACTCGTGTCTCGGGGGTGGGGGTGGTAGCAAATTATGGTGAATTACGCGATTATGTGTACCCTGAATTATGCAGGAAATTAACACATGCACATCATCACATAATTCTCTGGGGTGTAATTAGGTACTTGAGGGTTGAAATTTCAGCAGTATTATATGAAGCTGCATCAGTTAAACAGAAAATAGGTCTTACCTGCTTAAGGCCCCTATGCTCAAAGTAAACACGTGCACTAGAAGCCTTTAGCACTGAACTAAAGGCACTTAGCACTGAACCGGCATTTACTAGCGCACTAATGCTCAGAACTGATAAGCGCGTGAACCAAAGAGCTCGCCTGTCCACAATGCAAAGGGCATTCAAATGTATTCCTAAGCATGCTGAGTTGATTCCCTATTCTTCTCAAATGCTTATAGGACAGTGCGCCGCACAAGGATGCTCCTTCCGCTGTAAACGCTATGCCAGCTGGCATTAGGGTGTCTCAGGTACCCAACCGTTTGGAATCTGGCAGATAGGCAGGGTTTCCTCAAGGTTTGGGACCCAGCACAGGTCGCTCAAGCTGAAATAATATGGTTCCTGTCATATCCTCTGAAAACTCATTTAAATGCATACCAGCCTCCTAAAAAATATTAACACATCCAGATAATCCCTGAATCCCCACCAATCTCCCTGCGGGCTTCTCCCACCAACTGGCAAGCAACTAGCCTCCAATTCTGCAGCAGCACTTCCCCAACCCATGCACAGGAATTGCTGGCTCCAGCTACAACTTTTTTTTTTTTTTTTTTAATATATTCTCATTAACACCATCTCCTCTTTACTGCTGGGCAACCAGCACTTCCTCCTTCCCCCTCCCAGTGTTCTAGGCATGTGCTTAAGAGTTATGCTTAACGCCAAACTCTTGAGCGCATGTGAGACACTACCCTCCCACCGAACTCCCTAATACTCAACGCTATATTTGCATCTCATTAGCATTGAACATTAGGGAGTTTAGGGAGTTGTTCTGATGCGTTCAGTACAAGGACCAAATTTTCTTTCCTTTAGTCCCACCAGATCAGTCCAGAAGTTACAGGTCAGCAGGTGGAGATAGAAATAACACACAGATGTGTGCTCTGCTCTATAAGGACAGTATGCAGCTCCACCACGTCAGTATTTAATTAACAAAGCAGTGGAAACCCATGAATATCAGTAAAACCAGAACAGTCTCATTTAAGTAAACTTTCACAAGTACCATGCTTACAGCGATAACTGGAAAGAGCTCTTAAGAGAAGAGCTTAACGTGTTAAAAAAAAAAAACCTGTCAAACCACTAAAGAATTCAGTCTCATCTCTCTCAAGCATAGGCAGGTTTTTGAACTGATCTTGTGGGACTATAGAATTAGCAGGAAGGACCCAATTTCTCCTTCCTTAGCACCCTGTCCCAGATCAGTCCAGAAATTGTGGGATGTAGCAAAGCAATACTTAAGAGGGGTGGGATATAGAGACCCCCGTCTCAATCACTGAAGCAACAAAGGCTACTTCTTTCCTTGCTGTGACATCCAAGCGATAAATGTTTAGAGAACATGTGGAGAGAAGCATGTGTCACCACTCTACAAATGTCCAATGGAGAAAATGCCTTGAGCTCCTCCCAAGAAATGGCTATTCCCCTAATAGAATGTGCCCTTAGGGATTGGAGGAGGAGGGGTTTGAATGCCAGGATATACACTGAAGATCTCTTTAAACTATCCAACGATGGTTACCTTAGAGGCAGCCTCTAATGTCCTGGATGAACCGAAAAATACAAAAAAGTTGTCTGACTTCCCGGAACTTGTTAGTCACTTCTAGATATCTGATTAGAAGTCTGCAAACATCCAAAAACATAAAAGTAGGAAACTTTATGACCAAAGGAAAGTCCAGTAGTTGGTTCAAATAAAATGGAGCAACTACCTTCAGGACGAAATAGGGCACAAGAAAACCTGAAGCTCCAAAACCCGAGCTGATGTAATGGCTACTAAGACAACTGTTTAAAGGGCAAGATCTTTAAGAATTGTCTTGCAAAGAGGTTCAAATGGAGTGCTTTGATAATCAAATATTGGACTAATTGGAGGACAGAGGCGGGTAATATCTTTTAGAAAATTTATGACAACATTAGTAGTTGTTCCTCAAAAACAGGCTAAGGCTGTGACATGTACCTTCTGGAAACCCAAAGCCAAGCCCTTGAAAAGGCCATCTTGCAGGAATGTTAAAACGAGAAATATTGACACTTGCTAGGGAAAAACTGCTCTCTCAACACCAATCCTCAAAGGTTTGGCAGATCTTTGTGTACACTGCAAAAAGCTAGAACATTTCTTGGCTTGCAGCAGAACTATAATTACCTCCTCTAAGTATCCCCACATCTCAACTTAGGCTGATTAAAGGCCAAGCTGTAAGACCAAAGGGGGACAGATCTTCTATGAGACTCCGTCCCCGATAAAGGAGCCCTGCAAACAGAGGAAGATATTAACACCTGACCTACTCAAAGCTGAATCAGACAGGCGTACCACAATCTTCTGAGCCAGTCTGAAGCCACCAATGTCACCTGGCTCAGATGAGACAAGATCCTTCAGAGTACACAGCATATCATGGACCACTGTGGAAACATGTAAAATGTTCACTGGCCACCCCAAACCAAAGCAGATATTTCCACTCCTTACCTCCCTTATGCAAACTGAAGAAGTGATCTAATTTACAATCCAATTTGATCAAGGATCAGCTGACCCATTTCTCCACGAGGTCAAAGGCTCTGCGATACAACTCCCATTCTATGGAGTTCAGAGAATGCTCAGAAAATCTACTTAAAGATTTTGCTTCTTGGCAATGTTTTTAGCCAAGGTTGTCAGAATCTGTTTCACATAGCAAAACAGGAGGCAAGTTTCTTGAACCAGATTGGGGGGGGGGGGGGGGGGGGGGAACACTTTATGCTCTCATGCCATGGCATTTTTTGGGGACAGACAGGTCTAGTACTTCTCAGACAGTGCCCTGCAAATTGCTCTCCGCTCCAGGCAACTGAGCGGCCAGGATGCTCTGTTGGTGACCACTTTCCATGCGCCAGATGGTTTTGACAATGGGCTTCCCAACTGAACAGGCATCTGATGTGACCACTATCCACTTGGTAATCACCAAGGGCACTCCCTTGCAGAGGTTGTGCCACTGCAAACATCATCTCATGCTGCACCGAGCTTGAAGAGCTCATGAAAGGTGATAACTAATCCTGAGACACTGGGGACCAATGACCTAGGGAAGATGACTGAAGTTGTCCAATGAGAGCTCTCATCCAAGGCACCACATCTAAGGTTGCCACCATCAATCCCAAAACTGACATATAGTCCCAGGCTGTCAGAGAATGGACCTGCAGAATAGGCTCGATCAAAGAATGTAATTTATGAATTCTGTGCTCTGGAACACCTTGCCTTCTGATACCCAGGAAGGTAAAGGTGTTCCAGAGCACAGAATTCAAAAGCGGACCCCCAAATACTCCAGGCCCTGTAAGGGTAACACATCACTAATTGTATCTGTTATCCTGTAATGTTACTGTCATAATAAAACTATGTAAGCCACATTGAGCCTGCAAATAGGTGGGATAATGTGGGATACAAATACAATAAATAAAAAATAAATTAATTAATTAATTAGAGAGGGTTGAGGAGTACCGGGCTTTCAGAAATACAAGCCCTAAGCTGTGCGGTTTAATATTGTACCATAAGTGAGAAGTCTTGCAAAGCTTTGAGTCTAACTTGAGCAGGAGTTCATCCAGCAGATACGAGAAATTCTCAGCCCTAGCAGAAATGCAAAAAATACCCTATCAGTATTCTTCTTAAAGATATGGAAACTAAAAACTGTGGTCTGTGGTGGTAAAGCAGAGGGGTGTATCAGTTTCCAGAAGGATTTGTATGCCTTACTTTGACAGAACTGATTGTTTCAGAAGGATAAAATTCCTGAAGTTTTAACATGTAGAAGGAAAGTTTCGGCTTATTCCTAAAGAATATTTTGTATCCATACAGGTTAGGTCTATCCTAAATACTAAAGGGATCAAAGAGGATCTATCAAAGGCTCTCTCACTGTTCAAAAAAATTTAGAAGAGAAGCTGGGATACACAATTGATCTTGAGATTCTCAGATTAACTCTTCCCAGGTTGCTAAATTTAAACAAAATCAGCCTATAAGATTTGAGCCTTCGCTTTGGGGATAAACAATGGAATGAAATCCATCACAGTATGAACAAAGTGACTGTGGCAGCCAATTTGGTTGAGAATGCCTATAAAATTACCTAGGCATATACAGGTTGCAAAAGTTTGGACCATTTTTCAGGTCAAAAGTTGCTGGTTTTTTTTTTTTTTTTTGGGGGGGGGGGGGGGGCACCTATACACAATTCTACTTATCTTTCCTACCCACCCACACTGATCCCAGCAGCTCCTCTTCCCTCTAACATCCCCTTGGACAGTGTTTTTCAATGATGCATTTCCTGTTGAGCAGAGGGTAGGACGTGGCACCACACACGAGCACAGGCCTGTAAAGAAAGCCCCAAGCTGACTTTGCTTGTGACTACTGCCTGCAGGACTAGGGGAGACCCTATGGGTATAGAGAGGAGAAGGGGGGTACGCTAGAACCAGTGTGGGTGGGTATGAAAGGGAAGGGAAATGCTGGATAGAAAGAGTGCCCAATATGCAAGTTATTAAATGGACATAGCAATTAAGGTGGAAAGTAGAGATACAACTGTATGTGAAAGCGATGTATAAGCGAGTGCGACTGTGTATGTTGGTACTGAGGAGTTAATTTAATTATGAATGCCTTGGATTACAAATAAAGTTTTAAGATCCAACTCAGTAAACACCCTACACAGAAGATGCAGATGTAAGGATGATAGTGAAGAACACTCTAATCCAAGGCATACAAACTAAACATAGTAAACATAGTAGATGACGGCAGAAAAAGACCTGCACGGTCCATCCAGTCTGCCCAAGAAGATAAATTCATATGTGCTACTTTTTTATTTGTACTGATCTCTTCAGTGCACAGACCGTATAAGTCTGCCCAGCACTATCCCCGCCTCCAACTACCAGTCCCGCCTCCCACCACCGGCTCTGGCACAGACCGTATAAGTCTTCCCAGCACTATCCCCGCCGCCCAACCACCAGCCCTAGCACAGACCGTATAAGTCTGCCCAGCACTATCCCCGCCGCCCAACCACCAGCTCTGGCACAGACCGTATAAGTCTGCCCAGCACTATCCCTGCCTCCTACCACCGGCTCTGGCACAGACCGTATAAGTCTGCCCAGCACTATCCCTGCCTCCCACCACCGGCTCTGGCACAGACTGTATAAGTCTGCCCAGCACTATCCCTGCCTCCCACCACCGGCTCTGGCACAGACTGTATAAGTCTTCCCAGCACTATCCCCGCCGCCCAACCACCAGCCCTGGCACAGACCGTATAAGTCTGCCCAGCACTATCCCCGCCGCCCAACCACCAGCCCCGGCACAGACTGTATAAGTCTGCCCAGCACTAGCCCCGCCTCCCAACCACCAGCTCTGCCACCCATTCTAGGCTAAGCTCCTGAGGATCCCTTCCTTCTGCACAGGATTCCTTTATGTTTATCCCACACGTTTGAATTCCGTTACCGTTTTCATCTCCACCTCCCCCCGCGGGAGGGCATTCCAAGCATCCACCACCCTCTCCGTGAAAAAATACTTCCTGACATTCTTCTTGAGTCTGCCCCCCTTCAATCTCATTTCATGCCCTCTCATTCTACCGCCTTCCCATCTCCGGAAAAGGTTTGTTTGCGGATTAATACCTTTCAAATATTTGAATGTCTGTATCATATCACCCCTGTTTCTTCTTTCCTCCAGGGTATACATGTTCAGGTCCGCAAGTCTCTCCTCATACGTCTTGTAACGCAAATCCCATACCATCCTCATAGCTTTTCTTTGCACCGCTTCAATTCTTTTTCCATCCTTAGCAAGATACGGCCTCCAAAACTAAACAATACTCCAGGTGGGGCATCACCAACGACTTGTACAGGGGCATCAACACCTCTTTTCTTCTGCTGGTCACACCTCTCTCTATACAGCCTAGTAACCTTCTAGCTACGGCCACCGCCTTGTCACATGTTTCATCGCCTTCAGATCCTCAGATACTATGACCCCAAGATCCCTCTCCCCATCCGTAACTAGCAGACTCTCACCGCCTAACACATACGCCTCTCTTGAATTTCTACTCCCTAAGTGCATCACTTTGCATTTCTTCGTATTGAATTTTAATTGCCAAACCTTAGACCATTCTTCTAGCTTTTTCTAGAATCACCTTCTCCGAATCTCCCTTTTATAAAATGATTAGAATTATTTCAAAATCCCTGAACCCAATGTTGCAGAATTTCAGTTCACACTGCAGCTAGTGCTGCAACAACCAACTTCCTGCACGAGATCTTCTGGCCTTCCTCATCCATAGGTACAACAGAAATGTCTTAGCAAAGCAGGCCAAGTGTTATGTATCTAACTGTACTACACATGAAAAAGTCCAAAGAGAATGAACTACTTAAACTACTCACTTGAAATGGTTTTTCACCTTACTATTTTAGATTTCACTGAATTTATAAAAAGACCTGTGCCAAACAACTTTAGGTGGTCAAATTATTCAATGGGTAAGCTAAACATAAATCAGCTACACACCAAGTGACAACTGATGGAGCCAGATGTCCAACTGCTGTCTATGCTCAGTAAGTGAAATGCTTACTGGACATGTGGGGAAGTTCACACACAGCAGCTGATACTCTGTTTATTAACCTTTTGGTCCCTGTACAAGTCACATAGATTTATTTATTTTATTTTTTTATCTTGCGTTTTTAATCCCTTCATATATAACAATGCTGCACACCTGTTAATAGGCATTTTCCTTACACAGCAGCATTAAATAGGCAAACAAATAGGTGATGCTATCCGATGGCCCAGGAACAGAACTGCTCTCCCAGAATCAACACTAATTCAAAGTAGTCTCCTCAGTTCATTCCAAAGCTCAAGTATTTAGGCAACTTTTGGGGAGGTGGGAGGAACTGTGTGCAAGAGCCTATTTACAGTCCAAAGTGCAGAGGGCCTTTTCATGAGAGTTGTGGTTTTGGACAAAAGGTAGAAGTACTTGCTCCTGTGGCACGGTGTCAATTCTTAGGTTAAAAAAATAAATTGGATTCAAAGCAACCTTGTTCTAGTGAAATTGTGAGTAGAGTTCATAGGTTACCAATACCATATCTAAGTAAATTACTATTTCACTCACTATTTCAGACAAGGTGACTGCAACTAGAGTGCCTTCCATACAAGGAACTTCAGAGATTATGACTCCAATGGTTCAAAATGCAGCTTCAGAGGCAAAGGAGAAATTAGATCTTACCTGCTAATTTGCTTTCCTTTAGTCCCTCCGGACCGGACCAAGATTGGACTGATGGGTTGTGCTCACCTACCAGCAGGTGGAGACTGAGAAAAAACTCTGACTCTAGAGAGCCAATAGGAGCCCTGGCCATGTGACCTTAGCCTCAGTATTTGAATAACAAAGCAGGAAAGAAAGAAAGACCTTCTGTGCCGTATGGAATCCTAGCAGCCACAAAGCACTCGGCAATGCCAAGTATCAGAGCTCACCAGCAACTCTCACCAGAGAAGTGGTATGGCCCGATATGTATTACAGCTCACCAGCAACTCTCACTAGAGAAGTGGTATGGCTCACTTGTACTATAGCTCACCAGCAACTCTCACCAGAGAAGCAATATGGCTCACATGTAATATAGCTCACCAGCAACTCTCCCCAGAGAAGTGGTATGGCTCACATATAATATAGCTCACCCGCAACTCTCACCAGAGAAGTGGTATGGCTCACTTGTCTTATAGCTCACCAGCAACTCTCACCAGAGAAGTGGTATGGCCCACTTAAGATTTTATATATATTCCATCAACTGAGCTTACCAGCAACTCTCACCAGAAAAGTGGTAAATCATATTTAAGGTTTTATAGATATTCCAGCAACTGAGCTCAGCCACAACTCTCACCAGAGAAGTGGTATGGCGTATTTAAGGTTTTATAGATAGATTCCAGCAATTGAGCTCACCAGCAACCACCAGAGAAGTGGTATAGACCACGTAAAGTTCTGTATATATATAGTATTGTTCCACGAATCGTAAAGGAATGAATACACTTCCTACTGAATACACTTCCTACTCAATAAAAGAAGCTAAAGAGTAGAGAGAACATGGGAGGGGCCTGGTCCGGTCCGGAGGGACTAAAGAAAAGCAAATTAGCAGGTAAGATCTAATTTCTCCTTCCTTAGCGTCCCTCCGGACCGGACCAGGATTGGACTGATGGGAAGTACCAAAGCAGTAATCTGAAGGGAGGGACCCTATGAAAACTGCAGAGAAATGTCCATGCTGCATAGGCCACCTGGCGACAACTAACATGTAGTGTGTCCCAATGAGCAAAATAAAATGAAACTAGGACTAAGTTGCCAACTTACCAATGTGCACCGAGAGCACCAAAAATCGCCGTAGTAAGAATAGAGCCCGCTTCTGAAGTTGTGGAATATGTTGTAATACGCTGTGGAACTGCCCTCTCAGCGAGAAGAGAAATAGACATTCTCATTTCCTTGATCCTTCGCGATATAGCGGGTTAGAAACAAAGAAAAACTTTTACGCCTACTGGCTAGAAGGACAAAACCAATAAGAAAAAACCGATTGGGAAAGGTGAAAACTTTAAACTACAGCAGACCGAAAAGAAGTTACCAACCGTAGAAGTATTCCACACATAGATCTACTTGCTGCAATGGCTACTGGGAAACACTGCTTGAAGAGGAAAACTTTATAGAAAAAGTTATGGCTACTAGAAAACAGAACTTTAAGAGTCTGTTCACCTGGTTCACCTAGCTGGTGGACGAAGCGGGAGGTACAGGTGCAGGACTCCTTTAAGAAACCGCTTTGACAGTGGATGCTGCATAAGCGTGCGGTTGTCAACAGTATCATGCATCACTGATAGAGCTGCCAAATGAACTCTAATGGATGAGTAAGACAGACAAGATTTCGCAAGATGCAGAAGATATTCCAAAACATGCAAAATGGATACTGTTTGTGGAATGAAGTGGCAAGAGGAGTACCACAGAGTGAACCGTCGCCACTTTGATTCATAGGACTTTAATGTAGATTTCTGTCTGGAAGCAATTAAAACTTGAAGTACTTCCTGCGAAAATATCAAAGATGTTGCAGACCCAGTAACCACGCCATAAGTTTGAGTGACTGGGGGTCCGGATGTAGAAGGGTGCCTTGGTTCTGCGTAAACACCTAGTGAGATGATGGAAGAAACGCATAAAGAAGGCTGAAAAACCCCTGCTGGACATTGGCATCTGTCCCTGTCTCCGTCAAGACTGTTGCTGAACGGAAGAAGCAAGAAATGTTCATGAGCCTGAAGGCAAAAAGAGATAGCCCTGAAGTGTCGCAGTGAGGAAGTAAGGCTGAAAAAATGAGAGTCCATTCACCTAAATGCAGGGTGACAACTAAGAAAAAATGAGTACAAACTCAAGAGTATACTCTTAACTCCTCCTTGGCAGATGACATAACCCATTGCCATGGCAAGGACCAACATAGCTCTCTCCGCCTTGTTTGTCAGTAGGGAAAACAAAATTCACCCGAAGGTAAAACGAATTGCTGAGGTCCCCCAGAAAAAAAATATATACAAACAAGCTTCTGCCAAAAAGTGTACTGCACGAAGCATCCCAATGACAGAACTAAGGTTCTTGAGATAACTAGATGACACTTAAATAGCGCGATTGATGACCCTGAGATTCGCAATAGGATGAAGGAAAATTCCTTCTTGGGCATTAGAAAGTAAAATTGCATTCTGCAGAATAGAGCGAGGAAATGGCCGAAGGCCCAAGGTCACCAAGAAAAATATAAACTGGGATGTTTGCAGAGGAGACAAAAGACTGTGCGCCAACCTGACTAAACAAAGCGAAAATCAGAGATATCTGATGAGAGATCAAATGAGAGATCAAATGAGAGGCCTGGCTACAATCACCACCCAATCTAGAGACTGTAAGAAATGCAACACCCGGTGCGTGACCTGAGAACTCTGCTGATAAGACTTTCTCCAATTAGGCAGTCGTCTAGGTAAGAATGAAATGACCCTAAGAGCGCAATGAACATCCTCTTAGATCTATAAAAGAACGGAAGAGAGAGTACTGCTGAAAATGACCGGTTAATGCATAAGCAAAAAACTAGCCATTCTCTGGATCCTGAGGAGAAGAGGAAGGGTGACCAAGGACACCAGTTAAATAGGGCTACAAACTCCAACCCTATCTCTATGGCGTTCCATAGTTGGGTAAGTTCTGAATATAGAAAGTTCTGAATATAGGAGTCCACCAGCTATGGTAGTACGCTCCGGACAGAAATAAATTGTCCCAGTATGAACGTCTGATTCACCGGCCTGTAATTTCTTGGATCTCCCTAATCCACATACCACTAATCCACGTACCACGGTCATGCGTCCTCCCTCACTGAGATGTAGATTGTAAGCTCCTTTGAGCAGGGAACGTCCTTCTTTGTTAATTTGTACAGCGCTGCGTAACCCTAGTAGCGCTCTAGAAATGTTAAGTAGTAGTAGTAGTACCAGACTCACACCCAATAGATATGAATATTGAGCTTGTTTCAGGTTAAAACACCGAACCTAGGCCCAGGGTCCCCGGTGTTCCTAGTGGTGAACAGCCATGGCAAATATTGTATGCGTTAGTTTGCAGAATTACTGCAAGGCCTTGCTTTTGGAGCAGAGATTTCTGTTCGATACTCTCGTGAGAGGTTTTTTTTTTTTTGTTTGTTTTTTTTTGTTTGTTTTTTTCTTTAATGCTGTTCTGGCTGTAGAAAGGTGGACATTTGAGCTTCCCCAGAATGGCAAAACTTATGTACCTATGCCCATTAGATATGAATGCTGGACTTGATGGACTTTAGGCCTTACCCAGCATAACCATACTTATGTACCTATGGTATAAATACACAGGAAGTGAGTGAATCCCCTTCCAATTGAAAGAACACTCTGGAGTGAAGGCGCATAGAATGAAAATGAAAAAGGACAAACTTGGAAATTACCTGTAACGAAAAAAGTGAAGTTGTGCCACAGCCACTTGGTGAAGGCAGTGTAGACAAGACTGTATCTGAATTCAAGAAAGCTTGATATAACATCAGGTCTCTAAGGAAGAGGAAGAGATAGCAGATGGTATGTATAGGCATACTGGACCAAACCAGGATGTTTATAATCTGCCAATGCTGAACTGATAGAGTAGAGACAAACACGAGTAGATGGTTTGAGGACCGTCCACTATCTTTAAGTGAAAGGATGACTTTATTCTCTAAGTGACCATATGTCCTGTAAAAACCAGAAGAAAGCTAAAATGAAATATGAGAGGCTTCAAGGCAGTTGGAAAAGAAGGGAAGACATGAATAAAGCATGCCTGCTAAGGCAGCTGAGTGACTGGGAGCTTGGTAGACAGGACTGTCCCTCAGAGAATATGAAAGAGCTGATATATCCCCATGGCATCTGAACAATATACTGTATGCCTCTAGAGAAGGCTTCTTAAAGTCGGAAAAAGAAAACACTGTATAACACTACAGCCATTGAGAGTGTCTGTTAAGTTCTTAAAACACTATATAACATCATAGGCATGGAGTAAAATGCTTGAAAGGAACTAAGATATTATGGTCAGAATTGCAAAGTACCAATCAATTGACTCTTAGGCAATGTAGTCCTATTCACCAGGGAATGAGAAAGACAGAAATTTACTCTATGCCTATAGAGAAAGTTTCTAAAGTTCTTAAAACACTGTATAATACTACAGCTATTGAGGAAAATGCTTGAAATGAATTATGATATTATGATAAGATGTAGATTTTCCACCAGGCAATGAAAAATGACTGAGCACCAGAAAAAACTAGTGTTAACAGCCCCGTGATACATAGAAATTTAAAACAAGAAAAGCTTGTTATATATCCATATATGAAAGGAGCCCCCTTTCAACCAAATATTGCCTGCTGATGTGAAGAGCATTTTAGAATACGCCGTTCAGCACATACAAAAGTGTACACATCTTGGAGCCGAACTGCTCTATGAACTGCAGCCTTACCTTCAGCAGAGAGATCCCCGACTGATAAGATGGAGGGAGAAACAAAATGGCCGCCGTTCGCTCCACTGGCCCTGTGGCGATCGTCGACAGCGCGCCCGACACCTCCGAACAAGCGGAGCCCAGTGGAACGGCGAAGAAACAACAGCCGGCGAAAAAGGCAGCACCGAAAAACTGGAGGCAGCACCGGACCCGAAGAAACCTTGAAGGGAGAGCAAAATTTACACGTTCCGGCTGCGTGAACTGCGCGACGCTGACCGACAGCAGCTGTTTGAACTTTTAAGCCATATCGGAAAAAACAGGTGGCCGCGCTTACACGGTTCGCACCTTTCTTTTTTTTTTTTTTTCATTTGTTTAAACTGCCGCCGCCAAAACGCAAGAAAATGGAGGAAATTAAATCTGACGAGAAAAATCGCTGTTTAAAGTCACAGATACTGAATTATTTTCTTCTGTTTGTTTTTTTTTTTTTTTATAACCCCTCAATCATAATAAAACACTGGAGCTGCCTGCTCGTTAGAAGTCTGGGGAAAGAAAGGCTGCTTCTTTGAATTTCCTTTTATTTGATTTAATTCTTTTAAAGCAGCTACCTGTTAAAAGTGGCTGCCTCTCCCAAAGACGGTACACCTTTCCAGAGAAAGGGACGGCCCTTCCCTGCTAAGCCAGGGAGATGGGGAGGAAGGGGGGTGGACTCGAGACACCCGAGTTTAACACCCCCGAGGCTGTCAAAGAAAGAAGAGAAAGGAAACCCTGTCAAGCCTCTAAATAAGATTCCAGGCACAGAAGAATTATCACAAATATCTGTAATATCTAAAGAGAAAAGGAGAGAGACTAATGGGCTCACTTCCTACCTGCTGGGAGACTGAGAAAATACTGAGGCTAAGGTCACATGGCCAGGGCTCCTATTGGCTCTCTAGAGTCAGAGTTTTTTCTCAGTCTCCACCTGCTGGTAGGTGAGCACAACCCATCAGTCCAATCCTGGTCCGGTCCGGAGGGACGCTAAGGAAGTTGGTATTTTTGTGAAGAAATCTGTTGAGGTCTTTAAGGTCTAGAATGGGGCGTAAGCCGTCTTTTTTGGAATTAGAAAATAGTATGGAAACCTCAATGGTGTCAGGACAGGTTCTATGGTATTGGTTTGTAGCAGAAGAGAAACCACCTTTACCCACAGGCTGGTAGGTGAGGGGCTAAGTCTAAAGACAGATCTGGAAATAGCCCAAGAAAACTCAGACGCCTGTTTCGATTATATTCCAGACCCTGGCTTTGCCAAGATGGATATGCATTCTGGAGGATTTGTGGCTGCTAACAGAGATGATAGTCAAAAAGGAGGCTGTTGTCCAGAAGGCAACAAAACAGCAGAGAGGTGTTGAAAGAAGGAGCAGTGGTCACTGATATCTACTGTTGCCTTCACCTTACCTCCAAATAGGAAGCCTCTTGTAAAAGAAGCACCTAACTTAAGGGTACATTCTCAAACAAGCCAGGGAAGCTCACAGACAAGCCACATATCTGGACGTGACTGCAGAAGAAAAAGTTCTAGACAAGGTCTCAAAGATGTTAAAGGCAGTACATGTAAGATACATGCCATGCTCATCCACCTGGGTTAGTATGGCAACTAACTGAATGAGCTTGCGATGAGAGGGTCAGGGAAAAAATTTGGACTTTCTGAAAACATGCATTTACTGAACCACTTAGCTGATGAGCTACTAAGTGGGATTAGAGTATGCTTCCCCGAAAAACCTTTGGGCCTAAATAGTAACATTTGTGGAACCTTCACTCTTTGTTCAATATATATTTCACTTTAAGAAAACTGTCAAAGACTTGGACACCTCCAAGACGTTCACAAAAGTTCCCAGATCTTGCTGGTACACATCTGCGATCCAATTTTAAACTATAGTCTCACAGTCATTTAATAAAGAGCAAAGAGTTAAGGCATGCAATATAATTAACTTTTTTTTAATAAATTTGTTGTGTCACTTAAAACACTAGATTGGAAGTTTACACTAACTGTAAGCTACAAAATCCCCACAACCAATGGCCATGTCTGCACTACTTACCCACTTATTGAAGAAAGAAACAAAGCCATATCCCTTTGATTTTCCTGTTGCCATATCTTTGACCACACGTGCATCTCTAAAACATAAAACAAAAGTTCCATCAGTTTAGCACATGCCATCTTTTAATAAATAATGAAAATGCAAGTCACACACCCACACACGTATGCACAGAGCACTCCATTTCAAATCTCACCTTCGCTAAAGTGAACCTTTCAATGCACTTGCAAAGATATTAATGCTAATTTAGACTCAAGATAATCTTACTATTAATTTTGTTACTAGTTAAAAGATCAATATGATGATGTAAACATGCAAATCAATAGTTTCTAGAACATTTATGTATTTATCTGTATATTCTAAAATATTTTACTATGGTTGGTTTCCCAGTGCAAAACTCTATAGAAATGATAATCTGAGCATGGTCAAAGTGGCTATTCAAACATACTATCTAGGCCACTTACAGCTAACGAATTATAGGAATGGCACTCTTTAACCATGCAATTTATAGCTTGCTCTTTGATCACACATTCTACCTAGTCATTAAAAGAGATAAAATAGAAAAAAATGGAAAAAATAGGAATTAAAAGGCATACGTCGCCTGTTAACTGAATTCTTTTATTTTCTCAGGTCAATTCGTTACCCCCTTTTTGGAACTGTGGGCAGCTGTAAATTTTGAGAAAGTGGGACATTTTCAGAAATGGTTGCAGTATGAAAGAAAAAGTAACACACTGAAACACTTAAGTTTTAAACTAAAATACTACAAAAATCTTTTTTAAGACTATGTTAAAACAGGAATTAAAGACAGGATTGACTGGAAATTGAGATATAAAAACAGATTCATAAAAGGTAAAAAAGTAAAGAAGAAAAAAAACTACAACATTTATCCATTGTGCACTGTAGCTTGCAGTTAGCCATGGAAATTCTCTCCATTCTTCAGAGACACTCTGCAAAATAACCAGAGCCCTATTATTTGAGATTGAGTAAAAATCCCAACTATGATAATTTAGCCCATTTATGGGGAAAATGATCCTGAAACTTATTACAAGTGAGTTTCTCAGGCAATCTGTTTACAGTCTGGCAAAGTATATGAATGCTCAGATGTACATTCACACACACACAAATACGAGTATATTTTTACAAGAAAAAGCATGTTAGAAAGCCATGCAATGTATTTAAATCTTCAAATAAAATGATATAGCATATTTACTAATCCAAAACACAATATATAATACCTCCCCCCCCCCCGAGTATATCAATCTGAATATTTAGTTATCTACCACTAGAAATTTTGCAAACAAAACCATATGTATATAGTTACTAGTCTCTGACATCTCAAAATTAGAGGACATAATAGCATTTCAAATGTCATATTTCAAAGAATTGATAGTATTTTACAGTAAGCATAAAAACCACAGAACTCAAATGAAAAATCTATTCCTCTGATCACAACTTCACCTCCCTCTCTTTCCTCCACCACACAAGTAGCTGTAGAGCACTTAGACCTCTTATGAAATTCTAGTTTCCCACTCGAATGGTTATCAATAAACCTAGTAATAACAATCTAGTATTTTCAAATCTTTTAATATATATCGAGTTGGGACTTGTTCATATTCAAATCAGAAATGATCATTATATCCCCAAAGAGAGAGGATAAATGAACCCTTGAGGAACTATTTGAACTGATTTCTGAGCATCTACTACAAATTGCCTGAGAAACAAAACACTTAATACATTTACTCTTAAGTCCAATGTGTAAGAAAAAACTAGCCTGTACTTACCTCAACTGAAAACTTTGAAAATAAGACTCGAGAACAAAGGTGAAAACATATATACATGGAACATCGAGTTTAAATGCGAGAACAAGAAAATGGGATAAGGAAAGGGTAAACACTCCTTAAAAAATAAACGTATATAAAAGGAATGACATGGATAACCCTTAATGAACCACAAACTCTTTATAATTGTTGAAAAAGACAGCCATAATGTTAATGTAATTGTACTTCAATAAGTACTAAGCAAAAAGCAACACACCCCTATTATTCAGAGCAGCATACATCACCCATCATATCTAATGAAGGCACAACAAGACATCTCTTCAATAACTGGAATAATTAGCACTGACAATAAGTTATTGTGAAATGTAATGTCTGGTTTTATTATGACAGAAAAATTATGTGGCAGGTTTAAAGATTTTCATAGACTACTTTGTACTGCAAAAGCATTCTGTAGTCACAACTCCCAATTTCTACAGTTGCTTGGGGTAAATTTTGCCACAACCAACAGAAAATTCTGCAAAAAAAAAAAAAAAAAATTATGGAATTTCACTGTGTGTAAAAGTTTTCCAACCTTATGTATGTTTGAATATTTTTTTTTTTGTGGGGGTTGCATTTTAAGATTTGAGTGTGTATGTGTTGGAGGGGTATCATCTGATCTGTGTAGAGAAAGAAGAAAATTGGGAAGGAGTAGCAAGGATGGCATTGGAAGGGGAGGGTAGAGGATAATGGGGAGAAAAATGAAGACGAGGATTATGAAACTGGATAGGGGCTTCCTTCTCTCACTCCCCTTCTCCGCCTAATGCCAATCCCATCTCTTTTCCCATTACCCATTCAATTTTCACTTTTCTGTGCTGACAGGCTGGTAGAAAATCACTGTATTTTGGACCATGTCAGATCTCCTCTGCTGCCTGGTACCAGCTATGATGTTTAAAATGTGATGACACCACACTGTCATAGTCAAATCCAAAGTTACGTTTCAAATGGAAAAGAGAAAAAAAGGAACCGTCACTCTACTTCCTACAGTCAAGAGATCAGCACTTACTAGGGGCAATGAGGCGATCCCTCTCATTCAAAACAACTTAATGACGTGTACAATTCCACATAAAGAGCTCAATTCTGCTGTACTGCCATACCACTATGAGACACTAAGAGTTCAATCTATTGTAAAAACTTAATTTTCAAATTAAAAAAAACAACAACAACAAAAAAAAAAAACAGAAAATGACCAGTTTACAAGTCCATATCCTTGGTGAGTTAAGATCTGTTAGAAAAGTATAGCTCCTTCCATGGAACCAAACCCAAAGCTATAGGTACCACTATTTAAATTTTTTAAGAGCCTTTAAGTTGTAGTATCTTTTAAAAGACCAAAAAAAGATGTTATCAAACAAGAGCTTTAGGATCCCAAGAGACCCCCTTTTTTCAGATATGCCCTAATTTGGGCATTCCATTCTACAATATTCTCTATAATCCAGAACAAAATCCTCAAGTACCCCTTGCCAGTCAGGTTTTCAGGATATCCATAATATGCAAGAGAAAAATCAACCTCCACTATATGAAAATCTTTCATGCATACTTATTGTGAACATCCTGAAAACATAACTGGCAAGGGGCCACTCCAGGATCGACTTGGAAAACACTAGTCTAGAAGGTCCAACTACCCATCTGGTTTTCATGATTTCCACAAAACGTTCTAAGAGGCTTATTTGCAAGCCAGGCCTGAACTGTTTGTAGACATATCTCAGGGATACTCATTGTGAAAATCCTGAAAATCAAACTGGATTTTGGTCCTTGATGACGAATTGAGGACCGCTGCTCTAGCTATATAAAGAAACACTTCCTTCTCCAGCTGTATAGTCCATCTAGAGAACACTACAAAATGCCCCCCCCCCCCCCCAGTAGGCTGGGTCCATCCAGATTTATGATCATATCTGAAAGAACTGGCTTGCAAGATCTCAATAGCTCATGCATGACATTAAGGCTGGCCCTTTAAAAGTCTCATAACCCACAAAAACTCCAATTCTCTTGAGAACCAGTACAGCTACTAAACATCTATCCTACAAATGAAAACCAGAACATTCCACGTAGACAATTTTGTCACTAACCCAATCTATACATAACATTCCCAAGATCACCACTACATCTCACATCCCAAAACACATTTAAAAGTTAGGTAAGGATGTAAGGCCAGTACTACAATTCTGTCATTCATTCTTCCAATTAAATGTATTGACATGTTTAAGCTAAGTTTGTCATGCAGCACTTTAATATCAAAGGAAATAAAATTATGAAGCAGCACATAAAGCCCAGTTTAATGATAAATACATGGTTATTACTTCCTCTGTCTCCGAGCCCCCTTTGGAAAAAAGAGACAGTAACAGGTGGTCCATTATCCCAAGTAAAGAGGAAAAAAAAACCTTGAGAATTAGCTAGCTATTTGATAAAATGCATTTTCTATTAAGGAACATAACTGCCACCACAGAAACAATCAAATTATATGAGCTCACTGAGAACGTTGGCATCGGAAGCCAAGATGATGCTTTGCTATCCACAAATCAAATTTGGAGAACCTAACTGGAAACTCAGAAGGGCTATAGCATCAGGCTGTGGTGCCCAGATAGCAACACAGCATTTAACTAAATATTGCTACCTACAACTGTTAGGTAAATACATCAGCACAGCCTGGTAACCGATAACATCCGAGGCTAAATTACACTTTACAATATCAAATCCAGGCTGTAAACATCTAGAATTTATCTCATACTATACTGTAAGTCCAAGGTTTTCTAAGTCGCTAAGTATATTGAAGTACTTGCACTGTTTACTGCCCCACCCAATTTTTAAAGTGTCAGCTTTCAAAGGCATATTCTACTACATTTTTGTAGAAGGTAAAAGCATGGCCACCTGCTTGATACATTTTTCTTGTCTTAAAATTAAACATATGTTATTAGCAGCTTTCTTACCAATTTGTCTGGCTCCAGAGGCTAACTGGAAATTTCTTTAAAAAGGCAAGAAAGCAGTCTATCAAACTAATTATACAAAAACACCACACTAGTAAAATGTTGTATCACTGACATTAAAGGAATCATTCCAAGAAGATGGTTAAAACAATCAGTCTGAAGAAATGACTTACGATATTCGTCCAAACGGTGCAAATGCTGCTTTTATATCTTCAGTTGAAATTTCTGGACTGAGGTCACCAACAAAAACATGGAAATGATCTTATGGGGCAAAAAAGTAATATAATTAAACGTTTCAGGCATGTTTGAAAAAACATTAGTAATTGTATATTATAAAACAAAATTCCATAAAACTACTGGGTCTTATTTAAAAGGATTTACATGTATTAAATAAATCTGTTCAGCATTATTCAGTCACAATGTATTTTTCTAAGAGGCTGCCCTAATACTTTTAATTTTATTTGGAGACAATTTGTACGCATTGCCTCACAAAAGGCATCAAAAACCTCTAAAATTTCAGATGCTCAAAATATTTTAACAATAAAACATTCCATTTCTACTGAAGGGATAACATGCCAATAGCTCATTACTTTTCAAATTAAAAGGATTGTGGTTTTATGATAAAAATGCAAAAATTTGGATGTAATATAAAATATTGGATTATTTATAAAATGGTTGGTTATAGACTTCTCTTGATCAAATCTAACAAAAAACTAACACTGCATTGCAATAGAATGACATTTAGGACAACTTGGCTTTCACAGATACAAACTGTTACTTAGTGCCTATGCAATTCAGTGCTAATTTATCATTAAGAAGTCCAACAAGACTGCAGGCAGCAGACCTCATCCAAAAGTGTCAGAGTATCTGAGTAAACAGCAGTGTCACCTGAGGGTTTTTTTTTTTTTAAACAGAAGATAAATTTTATAAAGTCACAAAAACCAATTTTACATTCTATTATCTATATTAAACTTGCTTGAATATGCTTAAAAATGATATTAGCTTAAATCCAGCCCACTGGTGTGGCAAAAATATTTTGTTCAATCATTGAAATGAGAACCCTGATGGCCTATACAAAGTAGCAGAGATCACAGATTCAAAAATATGCTGTGTCTTGCCCTTTTAGTCAAAATACATGTCTTTTAGGAAGGAAAATGGTCAATACAAAAAGGGAAGTTGGGAATCAAATAGCTGTAACTGCTAAGGATCGCTTCAAGAATGAGCAGTAGCTCAGACATGATATGCATGGAGAAATCAGTTTGCCTTACATAAAACATACAGAAAATAGTTTCAGCTGGTTAGTGAATACCCTCGAGAGATTTCATTTTTATGTTTAAGAAGACACAATTACCTTGTGAACGCAGTGTGCTGACAACGGAACTACCTAATAACAAAGATTAGATTTGTTCTTAAATTTATTGGCACAAACACATTAAATATCATCTCAGGCTAACGATCAAAACATTACCGCAAAAACTGGCATAATTTTTTAAAATTAAATATAAGCATATTAATATGTGTAATAAATAAAACATCACCAAAAGAATCACATGTACTTACTGCTTGTATCTTTCTTCTGACTGCTGGGAGTTGTCGCCCAATTCACTTTTACCTCCTAGAAAAAATAGTTGCTAGTAAAAACACGTTTATTACACTTTACTTTCTACAGTGGCAATAAGGATTACTCGACAGATACAGCATGTGAGCATGTGTCAAAACTATGACAACGTAAGAAACCATTCTTAAAGATAGAGACCTTTTGATATCAAACTCTTTTGCAAAACCCCTGAATGGTTCAGTATTAGGAGAGAAAGCAAGCCTAATGATTTTTGTTTCCTCCTGTTACAAATAGGCATTCCAGTCAACGTTATGTGGCTCTGTTCCATGAAGGTTTGTCTTCATGCATAACTGTGCATAAAATAAGCAGTAGATAACCATAACATAAACAAACTATATTTTCTGACAAGGTACTGCAGTATACCTTACTAAAATCTGTAAAGCAAAGTTACTTACCTGTAGCAGGTGTTCTCTGACAGCAGGCAAGACAACCCTGTGTCTGACTCCCCCCTTCCTCCCGGACAGCCCAGCCTAACGATCTTAACTTCAAGCATATTAAACAACAACCATTCAGTAAATGACAATACCATGCAGCTTACAACTTAAAATCAATCATGGCGAGTGTTCTTTCCTGTCAAAACTGAAGTTCTCTTCCATGCTTATTTTATGTTATTCAAATTGGTTAATATTATACACCACTTTGACCTCTTGTTAGCTAAAGCGGTATATCCAATCCTGAAATAAACATATCTCACATGTGGAGTGACGTCATCTACAGAGTCCGATGCAGACACTACCATACAGCAGTCACTTAAACTTTGAGGCAGTGCCCGCTGCATATGCACAGGTGCCTTCCTGGCCAATGCTTGAGCGTGGGACAAGCAGTATAATACTAGAGCTAAGAAGATAACTCCATGGGGAAGAGGGAGGGATGCGAGAATATATGTCTGCTGTCCTTGGAGAACACCTGCTACAGGTAAGTGACTTTGCTTTCTCCGGGGACAAGCACACATGATATTCTCGTATGTGAAACTCACTAGCTGCCAGGCTCACAAATAATGAACTTGGCAACTAAGAAGAAAGCGAACCTAGAGGAAAAAAGGGCCAGAGGGTGGCATCGACATTCAAGTAGTAAAAAGATTCTGCAGACCAGCATACTGCTCCAGACAGTAGTGAGCAGTGACGGTGTGGATAGAAGACCACGTTGCTGCCTTACAAATTTCTTCAATAGAGGCACAGCAGAAATGGGCTACTGAAGCCAACATGGCTCTTACACTGTGAGCAGTGAAACAGCCATGAAGGGTCAAGTCCAGCCTGAGCATGTGTGTAGAAGATACAGTCAGCCAGCCAAGCCAAGATAGTACACATTTGGTGATGGTAATTCCTAATCTGCTGGGGTCGAAGAATACAAAAAGCATGGAGTTCTTGCTTTGTACGCTCCAGATAATATGCTAGAGTATGCTTGCAGTCTAAGGTATGAAGTTCTGCTTCTCCATGAGTGCGGCTTAAAGAAGAGAGGAAGTACAATGGACTGAGGTGGAACTCCTATACCACTTTAGGGAGAAATTTGATGTGGGTACGGAGAACAACCCCGTCATGGTAGAACCTGCACTAGGGCTTGAAGTTCACTTACTCTTCTGACAGATGTAAGTGCTATTAACAGCAATACTTTATAGTGGTACAAATGGAGGTTTTACAAGAGCTGTGAGGATAACATTGAGATCCCACGCAATGGAAAGTGGTTTGGTATAAAATAAACCTTTCATGAATCCCACTAATCAAGGAATGAACAGAAACTGGCTTATTATCAACCCTACAGTGAAAAATGCTAATGGCACTCAAGTGTACTCTGAGTTACTCTTGAGGCCAAAGTACTCCATAAGGGTAGGGAGGAGCACCTAGTAGGATCGAGTGCTCTGACTGAATACCAGAAGGAAAATCTTCACCACTTGAAACAGTAACATTTCTGTATAGAATGTTTTCTAGAGGCTAGTAGTATTAACGAGACTTCGTCTGGAAGGTTTAAGGAATATAGATCAATGTTGTCGAAAACCAAGCCGCCTGGGCCACAAAGTGAGGGTCAGGAGGGACCTCTTGTTCTGTGTTATTAAGGTTGGAAAAGGATCCAACCTTAATTGTTCCTTGGACAATAACTCCAGGAAAAGAGGGAACCAAATTTGATGCTAGTAGAGAGCAATTAGAAACATGGTCCCTTGGTCTTGATGTAGTTTGAGTTTTCCCGATGAGAGACAGTGGGGGAAAAGCATATAGAAAATCCGTTCCCCAATAGAACAGGAAGACTTCTGGGGCTACACAGCTGGGAGCAAAGATTCTGGAACAAAAGCAGGGAAAGCTGCTTGTTCTGAGGAGAAGAGAACAAGTCTATCGCTGGGGTGCCAGACTGCTGGACTATTCGACAAGCTACAAGCCTGCTGAGGGACCATTTGTGAGGCTGAAGGACTCTGCTCAATTTGTCTGCCACATCATTCTATTTGTCGTCCAGATAAACAGCTCTTATAGAGATGTTTTGAGAAGCTGTCCAAGTCCAGATCTGGACTGCTTGTCAACAGAGATGGTAAGAAACTCTGTTTGTTTAGGTAACAAATTGCAACCTGGTTACCCATGCGAACGTAAATTATCTGATGCTGATGTGGTCCTGGAAAGTTCCGAGGACATTCCAGATCGCTTGTGGAATGTCCTCAGAACTTTCTTCTGTGGAGACCATCAAGATGAGCACCCCAACCTACCTAGAGACATCTTTGGTGAGGACTGATGTGGAAGGGGCTGAAATGCAGTCCCCAGGGAATCATCTGCCACGATAGAGTGGCGTAGCTGTGGAGTAACTAATATATGCTGACAGCAAGCCCGTGGCTTGTGTCCACTGACAGGAGAGCTTCCACTGAAATATTCAGAAGTGGAGATGGGCCAATGGTATTACATGGACAGAAGCCATGTGGTCAAGTAGGCGGAGAATCCGACAAGCAGATACTTGGGTGGAACTGGAAATCCAAGCAGAGAGATGCATTATGTTGTCTGCTCTCAGTTGAGGGAAGAAGGTTTGATCCCAAGTAATGTCTTAGAAAGCCCTGATGAACTGTAAGGTTTGAAGTAACTGAAGAAGTGATTTGGGGTAATTTATCATAAATCCGAGGAGCTGTAGGAGACATATGGCAGATAGAATTGAGGTCTGTGCTGCTGCTGCTCAGGAGGCTGTCTTGAATAACCCGTCACTGAGGTAGGGGGAAGACATGTATGCCTCACCTGCAGAGCATTGCAGCTACCACTATCAGGCATTTTGTGAAGGCTCGAGGAGCTGAGGAAAGCCAAACAGTAAGACCTTGCATTGATAATGCAGAGTTCCACAGTGGAAGAGCAGAACTTCCTGTGCACAGGATAGATATGCGAGAATATACCTCCTTCAGATCTAGAGAGCAAAGCCAGTCATTGAGTTGCATCATGGGAAGATGTGATGCCAGGGAAACCATGCAAAATTATTCTTTGAGGAGGAATTTATTTAAATCTCACAGGTCGAGAATTGGCCATATTCCATCTTTTTTTGGTATAAGAAAGTTATCTGAAGTAAAACTCTCAACCCCTTCTGGAAGAGGAACTGCCAGTGTGATTAAAAGGTGAGGTGAAAGAGGCTATTAGAGCCAAAACGAACACCCTTCAAAAAATGGGACAAGGATCCTAATGAAGAAAATAAGAAGCAACATAAGCACTGTCAAGTCATATGCAAAGCATTGACAAAGAAGGCTAAGGAGAATACAAAGAAAAACTTGCTGGAGACAAAAACTTATAGTAACACTTTATTCGGGTATATCAGAAGTAGGAAGCCTGCGAGGAAATCTGAAGCACTCTGAGAGGATAAGGCCACAGCAGAGAGGCTGAATGAATTCTTTGCTTCAGTCTTTACGGAACCCTTACCAGAAATGGTTTTCAGAGGCGACGATGTAGAAGAACTGAAAAATATTGGCGAACTTGGAAGATGGACTGAGCCAAACTGACAAGTTAAAAAGAGTGATACATCACCTGCACCACATAGTATACACCCCAGGGTATTGAAAAAAAAACTCAAACATGAAATTGCTGATCTGCTGCTAGTGATCTGCAACCTGTCTTGAACTTGTTGCTGAAGGATGTCATAATGGCGGTTACCATATCTGGGTTTAAAAAAAGGTTTTGACAAGTTCCTGGTAGGAGACATCCATAGTCTGATATTGAGATGAACATGGGGAAAGCCACTGCTTGCCCTGGTATTGGTAACATGAAACGGTGCTACTAATTAGGTTTCTGCCAGATACTTGTGACTTGATTGGCCACTGCTGGAAGCCGTATACTGGGCTAGATGGATCACTGGTCTGACCCAGTATAGCTACTCTTATGTTCTGCTGCAGGAGGCAGACAGCTCCTCTCAAAGTACTACCCTTTGGAGGGAGTTGAAATGAAACTCTTTTGGTGGGTGGTCAGGAGGTCTTCCCTCCCCCCCCAAACACACAGAGTTTAACCGTTCTGGATATGTAGCACCCAACAGTCAGAGGTCATGAGCAGCCGCCTCTATTGGAAGAGGATCAGCCTCTGTCTCCTAGGTAAGCAGGTAAGGTTGCTTGACATGGAAAACTGGACAGCGTAAATGCTCTCCAGGAAGAGGTCAAAAACTGGGTGTTTAGACTGAGAAGGGGTTTGTGATTGCTGTCCCTGCTGCCAGCACTGTGGACTTGAGCGCTGGGGCGTAGTCCTTTGAGGAAGAGTATGACGACACTTAGTTGTATAGTAATTACAGCATTGAAATCCTCCCGCAAATCTTCTAGAAGAGGCAGTAGAAAGCTGTGGAGTTTTAATAGTATCTGTACGGTTTTAGTTAGGTCCGCCACTTCCTTGACCTTGTCACCGAATATGTTGTCTCCATGACAAGACATCTGCTAGATGCTCCTGAACAGCAGATTTGAGGTCAGAAACTCTGAGCCACGAAAGATGTTGCGTTGCTACTCTCAAGACAGAAATGTGAGAAGTGACTGTACTGCTTGAATCTACGACAATCAAGGAGTTTCCTGTAAAGTTTGAGAACTCACCAGCCTTTTCAGGAGGAAGTAAGACTACAAAGAAGAGAGTACGCTAGAGACTTCAAGTAAATTGTGGAATAAAGCTGAAAATACAATATGTGGTTGTTAGCATATAGAGGCTTGACGTGTTCTCCTGCCAAAAATGTAATGTTCTGAAACAGAACAATGAGATCTCATCTTTTCAAAGCCAGCGCATTTCTCTATCCTGTACAATTGTATCAATTTTCTTTGGAGCAACTTGAACTTAGTGGAGTTTCCCCGTTTTTAATCAGAGCATTCCTCGTGACTGTATGAAGTGGAACAGCAATTCCCTCTCTAGGAGTTATAATCTAGAAGTTCAAAGATCTCTGAACAAGGCTCTTCCTCTGTCTCCAATTTGGAAGGTATGTCTTGGGCCATCTCACAGACAAAGCCAGGGAAATATGTAATTTCTGGAGAATAAAACATCTATCAGGAAGCGGAGAAAGGATGACATAGGACTCATCAACTGAGCACAGATCCAAGTATGACTTTTCAAAGTATTCCTCTTGGGTAGCACATGGAAGAGTGTTGAGGCAGATGAATCTCCGATGCTGGAGAAAGTTTGTCTACCGATGTCGACGCATGCGTTGGTCAGGTCCATGATGCCCCCCAACAGTCAACATCAAGCCGGTGTGTGGAACCTCTCCTGTGACTGTCTCTCTGACAGGCTGGGCTGAAGCAAGCACCCTATAATGGGCTGAGGCTGGTCCAAGCACCCTATAAGCCTAAATGGACTGCGTATGCAGTAGCCCTGAAAGCTCATCTCTTGAGCACAGCCCGGAATGTCTCCTGTATAGTAGGTGTTGGTGCTGGCTGAGAAACCAGTTACAGCCTGTGTAGGCGTAGGAGAGAGGACCTCAAAGGCTCTTGGTGAGAAATCAGTAGCAGAGAAGGAGAGGGTCACTGCAGAATGGATGCTTCCAGTGCAGAGTATGCTGATGCAGGGAATGTATTGGCAGAGTGCCTGAAAGGAGAATGATGGCAATGTTGTTTAGGTTTTTTACACTGCAGGTCCCTCAATGAACGTAGCATGAATGACAGGGGGGATGAAACTTGAAAGACTACTACGCTGTATTGTTGTATCTTCTTTTACAGATGTCATTGTGTGGTTCTAATAAAGGTAATTAAAAAAAAAAAAAAAAAGCCTGCTCTGGCCTTAATCAGAACAACATTACAGTCTAAGAAGCAAGCAACAATACCTCTAAGGCAGATTTGCTCTCAGCCTATTAATAACCTGATGCTCTCTCTCAAGCTTTATAATATCAGGGAGTAATGGCTGAGAATCCTCTGACAAGAGCGCACTTTGTTGCACCACTGCCTCACAATTACTATACTTGAAGTTTTCCAATACTCATCTAATCCGCACATTACAGCACCAATTTAACTCTACTTTATCCAATAAGTAAGCCTGGGTGTTTTGATGCTCATTTATGGAGAACTAATACAGCAAGGGATTCTTGTTGTTCTTAGAGGTAGTTTTCAGAGTCTTGAACCCAGTGCCACAGTTCCACAAACTCCCCACTGAGACCTACAGCCAATGTGGATTAATCCTCATGCACCACTTTAAGGTCCTATTTGATTTCATGCAGAAGTTCTCTAAATTTGGACAGTGGTTTCAGAGAGTCCCCAGAGGTTCCTCAATTCTCCACATCTCTGGTCGACATCTCCATCTGGGGTGGTGAGTTGCAAGTTGATGCCATCTTTGCAGATATTTGCTGGGACAGATGATTTCCAAAATTCAAATCTTTGTGAGGTGGGTGCGAGACAGTAATATGTACATTTCAGTATCTGGGGAATTATGTTCTGTTAAGTTGTGGATGCCGAGGATATTTAATACTAGTAAAAAAGGCCCGTTTCTGAGAAATGAAATGGGCGCTAGCAAGGTTTTCCTCGGAGTGTGTATGTTTGAGAAAGTGTGTGTGAGATTGACTGTGTGAGAGAGGGAATGTGCGAGAGCGTGTGTGTGTGTGTGACAGAGAGAGTGTGACTGGGTGCGAGTGTGTCTGTGACAGTGATAGTGTATGTATGAGAATCAGAGTGTGTGCCAGGGGCCCATCACTCCCTCCTCCCTCCCAGTTCCAGGGTCTCCCTCCCCCCTCCCTGTGCACCCCAGCTGACCTTGTTAATCACCCAGGGCAAGACTGTGGGAGGAGTTAATTGCTTTACTCCAGCTGACCTTGTTAATCACCCAGGGCAAGACTGTGGCAGGAGTTAATTGCTTTACTTGCAACTCTTTTCCTTTGTGTACTTGCTAAACCGGATATCTATGCCACCTCAAGTTTCCGGCTGGAGGCTTCAATTAGAACGTTGGAGGTGTCTTTTATATATAGAGATTATTGCTTCGGGGTATGCAGAGCAAACAGCTCAGCCAGCCATCATGGCTTGTGACATCACCAATCTCTCCCATATGCAGGTTTTGTGATCCCTTTTGGGGTCCTGACCCCCAGTTTGGGAAGCCCTGTTCTAAGGGATATCACAAAGCAAATTTAGTATATATACTTTTCATCCTACGAAAGGAGAAATTAGGTCTTACCTGATAAATTTTCCATCCGTCCTTCTCACTATTTCAGAACCTGTGGGATAGTTGTGTTCATCAACCAGGATGTGGAAATAGAGAATTGAAAACTGAGCTAAGAAATCTCTCTTGGCAACCAGTCCAGCTCCTCAGTATTTACTTAGACAAGCAGTAAGGACAAACTCAGAACAAACATAACAGCCTTAAACAAATCATTAACCTTACACTAACCAGACAAGCAAACATGAGTGGATCTCTCATCTCTGGACATCTTGCAGAGAGCAAGACATATGCAGGAAGCCCCCATGCAGGGTGAAAGTCGTTACCTGATCTATTACTTTGCACTGACTAAACATCTCAGAAACCTCAGACAGACCTCTGGAATAGTGGGAAGGACTAATTGAAAGAAAATTATCAGGCGAGACCTAATTTCTCCTTCCATTACATAACTCCCCACTATTCCAGAACCTATGGGATGTTTACAAGCAATCCCTACAGTGTATTCCTGGCACCGCCACCGCCCCGAGGTCTGAAGTCCCAAAATTGGCTTCCAAGTGCATCGAAATGTCCACCCTGTAGTGCTTGACAAGGTATGCAGAATTGACCACGCAAATACCCACCAAAGATGGCAAGGTTGTCTCTGCCCAGGATGTCGCTGTACATCTCGTACAATTAGCCGCAAGACTCGAGAAGCCTGCTTCCCCGCAAGCAAATAAGTTGACCAATAGGCTCCTTCAGCCATCTAGCAATTGTGGGCTTGGAAGTCATAAGGCCAAGCCTCTATTTAACAAAAAGCACAGTCTGTCCGATTTTTTGTTTTTATTATTACATTTGTACCCCGTGCTTTCCCACTCATGGCAGGCTCAATGATTTGCGAAACTCCTTTATAACTTCCAGATACTTGAGGACTCTACGTACATCAAGAAGCAATACTGAGCCCCCTCATCATCTCTACAAAAAAGGATGGAAGCTCCACAGATCAGCTGAGATGAAATGCTACTACCACTTTCGGAAGAAAGGAAGGAAATGTGAGCAGGGAACCCCCCCCCACCCAATCTCATAAAAGCGAAGAAAGGGATTCCAACATGAGAGCCTGAAGCTCCGAAACCCTGCATGCTGACACAATCACCAAGATCGCTGTCTTTAGGTGCAAGATCTTTCCAGGAGGCCTTCCATAGTGGCTCAAAAAGGAGACTTCTGAAGACCTGAAGGATTAAGGTTCCACTCTGGACATGGCGTACAAAAAAGGGAGGCCGAAAGCGGTCCACTCTGCACAACAACTGAATATCCGGGTTAGCTGCAAGAAACGTCTTCTGTAACTGACACCTGAAACTGGTCAAAGTAACAATATGAACTAACAAGCAGTGACTATTGTCTGTCCAGCTCTTGAGAAAGGCCACCTCCAGCACCATCGCACAGCTGCAGGTCCCCACCTTGCTTGTTGAAATAAGCCACAGCTGTCACATTCTTGGAGAAAACTCAGACCGGGGCCACCACCAGAAAGAGAGCGAGAGACTTCCACTGGGCTCGCAGGGGTCCCGTGGAAGTGTATGCTGCAATTCTGCCAGCCTCTCACCTACCGAATACCAAGTTCTTTGAGTGCCGTCTCCTCCTCCTCACTTCAACAGCACAGAAGCGGAAAGTCTCCATTAAGGAGGTGGTAGACACAGAAATGGTGACGGAATTCAAAAAGGAGTGGGATGAACACAGAGGATCTCTAATAAGAAAATGGAACACATCCACACATGCAGACTTAAATGGCTGCATGTGTGGATGTGTTGAGTGATGCTTAAAAGACGACTGTGGCTGTGATGAACTAGGGCCGATATCTGGCAAACTTGTAATGTCTGTGTCTCATATATGACAATCTGGTTTAGGATGGGCTGGAAAGGACTTAGCAACTTAAGTGGCTGGAACATGAGGACAATGCTGGACAGATTTTTACGTCTGTGTTCCGTAAATGAGAAGACAAATAGGGTGGGAGTGGGCTTTGACAGCAACTCCAGCAGTTGGAACATAAGGATAGGGCCAGGCAGACTTTTATGGTTTATGTCCCAGAAACATCAAAGAAAGACCATAATCAAGTATATAATATCACATTCATTATTGATTTAATCATGAAGAGTGTGACTATTGGGTAGATTGGATGGACTGTTCAGGTTTTTATCTGCTGTCGCTAAGTTACTGTTAATCCTCTCTGCTCCTGGGATGATGTACAGACCTGAACTCTTGACACAGGCACAAGCATCAGATGTCACCTGAACTACTTTCACGTGCATGTGGCAACCTCTTAGCACCCAGTGCAGAGACAAGTTTTACAGGTGCACACCAGTGTTCCAAGTTCCAACTTCTGTTCCTTCCTTGCCTGCAGTGCTACAGGGCTTGAACCCAGAGAGCCAACCAGAAATTTTTTTATGTACCGTTAAATTCTTGTGGGACTAGGGTCATGCAATGAAGCTACAAAGTGGCAAATTTAACCAACTGGAGAAAGTTTTCTTCACTCAATATGTAATTAAACTCTGGAATTCGTTGCCAGAGAATGTGGTAAAGGCAGTTAGCTTAGCAGGTTAAAAAAAAAAAAGGTTTGAACAGCTTCCTAAAGGAAAAGTCCATAGACCATTATTAAATGGACGTGGGGAAAATCCACTGCTTATTTCTGGGATAAGCTGCATAACATGTTTTGTACTTTTTGGGATCTTGCCAGGTATTTGAGACCTGTATTGGCCACTGTTGGAAACAGGATGCTGGGCTTTATGGACCTTTGGTCTGTCCTAGTATGGCAATACTTATGCACTTATATAAGTCACCTGCAAAGCGTAGGCGACCAACTGACTAACCTGACCAGCTGCAAACCACTCAGATCCAGAGGCTGAAAAAGCGTGTCCATCTACCTGCTGGAGATAGAGAACTAAAAACAAAATACCGAAGAGCTGGACTGTATGCCAAGACATATGTCTCAGCTCAATCTGCACCTGCTGGTTGATGGACAACTATCACACAGGTTCTGGAATAGTGAGAAGCTATGTAATGGAATACACCTGTTCCTCATCTCCCTTCACCTTACATACACCATCCGTCTGCCTCTCTCTCTCTCATTGAACTATCCTATAAAGTCATTGAAGTTCTATGAAGCACTCCCCGCCTACCTAACTGCAACATGGTACATGTCAGACTATATAACAAAAGAAAAAGCATAACTGGATTTTAATTTTCTGTATCAGCAGACCTTTAAATATCTAGTAATGTTGATAATTCTTAACAGCCAGATGTACAGAAATAGTTCGTCACAAATACACAGAACAATTCATTATGAAGGGGTTCTACAGTATAAACAGAGCACCAAATAACAAGACATTTAAATATTCTTGGACAATTCCCACCATACACACACTACTACCACTAAATGATGCTTATGCAATGAGGTAATACTGCAATAAGACAAACAAAAAGTTACCATGCTATCTGGAATGATTTTTACATATTTCCAATGCAAAAACATTCTACAAATAGTCACAATACTACCTATGCTAAAGCAACTTTATTACTGCATACTGTACCATATCTCAGCTTCTTACCATTGCATAAGTGTGAATCTGGTGTCTTCATTCTGGTTTCCTTTTAGGTAGTTTTATCCCTGTATTTTTGTTATTAAAACTTCTCTCATTTCCACTGGTCTCACTCTAAGCTGGAGAGCTTACCTTACCCATTATCTTCCGTCCATTCATAGCAGCTAATGATGCCGCTGCATGACGGTGTTCATAGAACTCCACAAAACAGTATGGATCATTTCCAGCTGTCTGCTTAAAAAGAAAGAAACTACATTTAATAAGCACACATTTTGGAAGGGGGAGGGGGAGTCATTAATAACCGTGTAGGTAAAATTAATGAGTGAAAATTATTCAGAGTACAAGCATGGCAGGGGCTAATCAAATTTTGCTAAATCACCTCATCTCTTCCAAAACTCTAAGGGCCCTGTTTACTAAGCGCTAGCGTTTTTAGCGCATGCACAAAATTAGCGAGCGCGGTGTAGGTGCCTATAGGAATATTGTGGGCGCCTACAGTGTGTGCTAAAGCACTAATGCACCTCTAGCGCGGCTTAGTAAACAGGTCCCTAAATCTCAATGGCTAGGGCAACTGCTTTGGGTACAGCAGTAGGGCAAGGAACAACAAATCTACACTACTTCTATGACCCAAACTCAGGCTAAATAACAATGATAGTTTTATTCTTATATTTTCAGGATTTCTCATTTTAAAAAGGACATACACACACTACACAGCTAAAATGTAAAAAATCAGCTAGCCAAACAAAAAAAGTGTCCTTACGTCCATGATCATTTTGCAGCTTTTACATGGCCCAATCTGACTGAAGAGTTGGAGAATTAGGGCCTCCGTCACATCTCTTGAAAGATTCCCTACATATCTGTAAAACCCCAAAAATGACAAGTTACGATAGATTATCTCATCACCAGTAACAAATAGCTAAAATATTACCAGTTCAAACAAAGTTAAGTACGATTATTACTCTTTAAGAACTGTTTGTTCTAACCCTGAAAAATAATGTTCAGAACAATAGAATTCAACAGGCTAAATTTCAAATGACAGCTGCTTTTCCACACAACTGAGCCAAATAGACAAGTTAAACAGTGATAAATCACCTGGACCAGATGATATACACCCTAGTGTACTGAAAGAAATACACTAGTGTACTGAAAGAACGCAAACATGAAATTGCTGACCTGCTGTTAGTGATCTGTAGCCTGTCGTTAAAATCCTCTGTAGTACCTGAAGATTGGAGAGTGACCAATGTGACGCTGATTTTTTTTTAAAGGGTTCCAGGGGTGATCCAAGAAATTAGATAAGAGTAAACAAGTACAGGGGAAAATAGCAGAAACTATTATAAAGAATAACATTACGAAAACACAGACAAACATGTTTTAATGGGACAGAGTCAGCATGGTTTCAGCCAAGGGAAGTCTTGCCTCTATTCACATCTTCAAAGCAATGAAACAAATTAACATGTAGATAAAGGTGAGCCGGTCTTGGCTCTTTATGTGGTGAAGCTTTTGGATCCCGGCATAGCCATCATTTACTTTTCACGTTGATGAAGGGTGAGAGGCTGTCGGTCTCAGGCCTTTATAAAGCACTTACTACCCTTTCCCCCCGAAGGACAAGAAGCTTATTAGACTATGTTGGACACGAGATATGGATAGACCCAACCTTTCTTTGGATTTCAACATACTGAGCTCCCGGATCCCAACTTTAGCTATCAATGCAGATCTGAGAGAATGCCAGTTTTGAATCTTGCACAGGGCATATCTCACCAAAGTACAAACTTTTTAAAATGGGGTGTGACGACACACCTTTGTGCACAAAATGTCAGCACAGCCAGAGCTCTTTGTTTCACTCTTTCTGGGATTGCTGTTTTTAGAACTGGCGTTTTGGACAGCTGTTTTTCAATACTTGGAAACTCTACTAGGTTCACGCATTGCACTCACCCCCCCCTTGGTGCCTTTTGGATAAATATGAACTTTTTGCATTGAAGGGTAGAGATCCTCAGCTACTGATTCGTAAAGCCTGTATATATATATTTTTTTAATTTTTCTTACATTTGTACCCCGCGCTTTCCCACTCATGGCAGGCTCAATGCGGCGGGCAATGGAGGGTTAAGTGACTTGCCCAGAGTCACAAGGAGCTGCCTGTGCCGGGAATCGAACTCAGTTCCTCAGTTCCCCAGGGCCAAAGTCCACCACCCTAACCACTAGGCAAGCAAATCATTCTGAGCCTCTAGAAAAAAGTGATTCACCTCCAGATTATTGGCACTGGCGTAATAAGTTTCACGGTCTTATGTTATTCAAGCGCCGGGGAGCACATTTGTCTCCCGGACGTTAAAAAAAGTGTTGCCTCTCCATTTGCGGGCTTTACATACATTTTTGCATACACGGGGAAGCAGCTTAGTGGTTAACTCCCTGTGAGGGTTGGGGGCCTACGATGTACCATGAAGCAGTCTCCTTGCAAATGGATACACTGTTCTCCTACACACAGTGTTTATCACTTTACAGAGATTGGGTATGGGTGGGACAGGGTGGCAGAAGGATGGAGTATATTAAGTCAGCAGTGGTAGTGGTGATTAGATGGGGGATTTTAGTTGCTCAAAATTAATGGAATTAGTAGAACTCAAAATCCACACACCATACAATTAGTTCTACAACACTTGACGCAGTATTCGAAGGCAGATCTTGTGAGCATCAATGAAAAAATAGTGGAGAAAAAAAAAGGCTTCATTACTAACAGACACACCTCAAATTAAAAGACATACTCTCACGAATTAAGAGGGCTCCTTATAATCATGAGTCTACAAAAAAAACTCCACTAATATATCTGTAATTCATGAAACAAACAAGACCATATTTCAAAACACCCAAAAGGGGAAGAGAAAATACAGCAAATAACTTGAAAAAGTTCATTACTTATCTTAGATGACAAAACATGCTCCTCATCATATATCTTCTTCCAGAAAGTATTAATCCGTGCAAATCCACCGATAGCCCAACAGGGAAGCCCTGTTTCACCTTTATCAGGCTGCTTCAGGGGATAAAAATACTTTAATAGATAAACATCCAAGATCGCATGTATCTTTCACTCAGCTGGTCTTTTGTGCCACTTAACAAAATGGCGATTCGCTTCTTCAAAACGCCTAGGATTTATACCATACGTACTGTGTTTAACCGTTCTACGTGCCAATTATGCAAATAAGTCAAGAAAGGCTTTCCACTCCATGGAAATATTCAAACCTTTTGGAGTTACTGTTTGCAATACAAATACCCATCTTTGCTCCTTCTGTCTAAGCAAACGTCATATACAACCTCTTCTTTCTGTAATTCTAATCTGTTCCAAAACAATGCAATGTAAATCTGAAAAAGCATGTTGCTTCTCCAAACAATAAGACACCACTGGTTCATAGGTCTTCCGTGCCTGTATACAATGTCTATGTTCTATAAGATTAATCTTTAAAGAACGAGAAGTTTGTCCCACATAGTATAAACTGCATGGACAACACAAAAGATGTATCACATTTTCTGACGTGCAAGTGGTATAGCTCTGAGAGGATATCGTAAACACAATGGTAAAGATTATTAAAAAACATCTTCCAATATTGGATGTTTATCCATGTTTTCAGTGCTCACGAATTTTGTGTTTCAACAAAATAATCTAAATGATATGTTACGTACTGCAGAAACTTGGAACTGTGAAGCTTCTGCCATTGAAAGACGGGGACACCACAAAGCTTGTGGTCGTTGCTCGGTATGTTCTGTCATGTGGTATTCTAGCCAATTTACAGATGTTCATACTGGCAAAGTATATCCTCTCACAGCTATTACCACTTGCACTGGCCATTGTTGGAAAATAACCTAGTAAATGACGACAGATAAAAGACCTATACAGTCCATCCAGTCTGCCCAACAAGACAAACTCATTTTACATGGTATGCGATACTTTGTATGTACACCCAAGCTTGATTTGTCCTTGCTACTCTCAGGGCACAGACTGTAGAAGTCTGCCCAGCATTGTTCTTGTACTAAAAGTTCTGAAGCTAACGTCGAAGCCCCTTAAAATTTACACTCTAGCCAATCCCCATCTATTCAGTCATGATCAGGGCATAGACCGTAGAAGTCTGCCCAGCACTGGTTTTGCTTCCCAAATTACCGATGTCGCCACCCAATCTCCGCTAAGATTCCGTGGATCCATGCCTTCTAAACAGGATTCCTTTGTGTTTATCCCACAGATGTTTGAATTCCATTACCGTTTTTCTCTCCACCGCCTCCTGTGGGAGGGCATTCCATATATCCACCATCCTTTCCATGAAAAAATATTTCCCGACATTACTCCCGAGTCTGCCCCCCTTCAACCTCAATTCATGTCCTCTAGTTCTACTGCCTTCCCGTCTCCGGAAAAGGTTTGTTTGCAGATTAATACCTTTCAAATATTTGAATGTCTGTATTATGTTACCCCTGTTTCTCCTTTCCTCCAAGGTATACATGTCCAGGTCAGCAAGTCTCTCATCGTACGTTTTGCACCACTTCTAGTCTTTTTACATCTTTAGAAAGATACAGCCTCCAAAACTGAACACGATACTCCAAGTGGGGCCTCACAGACTTGCAGAGGGGCATCAACACCTCCTTTCTTCTGCTGGTTATACCCCTCTCTGTGCAGCCTAGCTTCCTTCTGGCCATGGCCGTCGCCTTGTCACATTGTTTCTTCACCTTCAGATCCTTGGACACTAACACCACAAGGTCTCTCTCGAGACGAGCTTACTAATCTCTCCCCTCCAATTCGGTATCTCTCTTTTGGGTTTCTGCACCCCAAGTGCATCACTCTGCATTTCTTGGCATTACATTTTAACTACTGTAATAATACTGGGGTAACACTACATCCTGGCTTCAAAGTATAAAACTATATACTATGTAGAAATCGTTATATTCTTTCTGTACTTACCTATTTTTATTTCATTCTTTACTATGCTGTGTTTACACAGCATAGTAAAAAATGAAATAAAAATAGATAAGTACAGAAAGAATACAACGGTTTCTACATACCTGTTTCCCCGAAAATAAGACATCCCCTGAAAATAAGACCTAGTAGAGGTTTTGCTGAATTGCTAAATATAAGGCCTCCCCCGAAAGTAAGACCTAGCAAAGTTTTTGTTTGGCCCCAATGGGACATGGACACAGAAACCTTAATTTTTTTCGCTGCAACCCAAAGACGAAATAACATAAAAGAAATGCAAGAAACAAGACTGAGGTGGAAAAATCTATCGTCCAGCGGACTCCTACCATCCTCCTTCACGCTTTTGTGAAGATCAACTACCGGTAAGTGAGCCCTGAAAGAAAAGAAACATCCCCCTTGCAGAAATAATAAAAGAAAAAAAAATTAATAACCGAGCCCTTTCGGCGCTGCTCCATCGCCCAAGGGCTAAGTCAGACTACAAGGATGGAAAGTGTTGCGAATGTACAGGAGGAGCGCATAAAGCGCCACCAACGGGGAACGGAGCTACCGTAGAATTTTTTTTTAACGTTTGTAAAATGGTAGGGATGATCCTGCGCCCTAAGCCCTCTCACAACCTCCTGAGACCCCCAGCCAGAGCAGCCCGGCCCAACATTCCATTACCTTCCCTAGTTCATACCCCTCCTCCATTCCCAGCCCGGCCAGGGCGGCTCTGCTCCACTCGAGTCCTGCGGTCACTGTGGGCAGATAGGCGAGCCATGGCATACTTCTGCAGGATACCGCCCCCCACTTCAATACTGTTCCCGACCGCCACAGTCCCCCTACTACTCCCGAATAAGACATCCTCTGAAAATAAGACCAAGCGCATCTTTGGGAGCAAAAATTAATATAAGACACTGTCTTATTTTCGGGGAAACACGGTAGTTATATATTAACTGCCAGACCCTCGACCATTCTTCTAACTTTGGAGATCCTTTTTCTTCATTTCTACCCCTCCAGGGTATCCACTCTATGGGCTATCTTTGTGTCATCTGCAAAAAGGCAAACCTTTCCTTCCAACCCTTCAACAATATCTCCCACAAAAATATACTAAACAGAATCGGCCCCAGCACCGACCCATGAGGAACTCCACTGCTCACCTTCCTTTCCTCCGAGCAGATTCCATTTACCGCCACCCTCTGCCACCCAGTTTCCTATCCAGTTCACCACTTTTGGTCTAAGTTCAGCCCTTTCAGCTTATTCACATGTCTTCTGTGGGGAACAGTACCAAAGGCTTTGCTGAAATTCAAGTAGATTACATCTAGAGCACGTCCTTCGTCCAGTTCTTTGGTCACCCAGTCAAAGAAGTCAAGATTCGTTAGGCAGAATTTTCCTTTGGTAAAGCCATGTTGCCTCAGGTCCCATAACCTGTTGGTTTCTAGGAAGTTAACTATCTTTTCTTTCAGCAACGATCCCATTATTTTTCCTACCACCGACGTGAGACTTACAGATCTGTAGTTTCCCACTTCTTCCCCGTCTCCAATTTTGTGAAAAGGGATCACATCTGCTCGTCTCCAATCTTGCAAAACCTCTCCTGCCTCTAAAGATCTATTAAATAAATCTTTAAGAGGTTCCGCCAGGACCTCTCTGAGCTTCCTCAGTATCCTGGAATGTATCCCATCTGGCCCCATTGCTTTGTCCATCTTCAGATTCTCAAGCTGTGTATAAACGCTTTCTTCCGTAAACAGCGCAGTATCCACTCCATTCCCAGATGTTCCCTCAGCAGCCGACCTCGATCCTTCTCCAGGAGTTTCCTCCGTGAACACCAAAGAGAAGTAATTGTTTAATATGTTCACTTTAGCCTCATCACTCTCCACATAGCCATTCTCATTATCTTTTCAGTCTTGCAATTCTATTCCTATCTTTTCTCTAATATATCTGAAAAAGGTCTTGTCACCTCTCTTTAGCCATTTTTTCTTCCGGTTTTGCTAGCCACATTTCCCTCTTTGCTTCTTTGAGTTTAATCCGATAATCTTTTCCACGATCCTCTTGTGAGTTTTGTTTTGTTATTTCTTGAACAAAGCCTCTTTTGCTCTTATTTTTTCAGCTACTTGTTTGGAGAATTCCTGTTTCTCTTGTTTTTGTTTACTTTCCTCACGTAAAGATTAGTTGCCATATTTATAGCAGCCTTTAGCTTTGGCCACTGATTTTCCACTTCTACGCCTTGCCAACAGCTCCTTCTGCAGATATTCCCCCGTTTTATCAAAATCAGTACATCTGAAATTCAGTACTTTGAGTTTTGTGCATCCGCACTCCGCCTTATATCAAAACCATATGGTGTGATGATCACTATTACATAGGTGGGCACCCACCCGGATGCTGGAAACACTTCCTCCATTCGTGAGCACTAGATCTAGCATCAACCCTTCCCACATGGGTTCCCATCACCATTTGTCTGAGCAAAGCACTTTGACTGGCGTCCACAACCTCCCTACTTCTTTCCGATTCTGCAGACGGGACATTCCAATCCACCTCAGACGAGCTGAAATCTCCCCAACAGTAGCACCTCCCCTTTCATACTAATCTTTTGAATATCTTCTATCATATCCTTGTCTAGTTTCTCCTGGAAGCAGAATACTGAGCTAGACGGACCACTGGTCAGACCCAATATGGCTTTTCTTATGTTCTGTGCACTTCTATGTGCCTAAGTTGAATAACTAATCTTGTACTTTGAGTTTAAAAATTTGCTATGCGCTTATGTCAAACCAAGCCTTAACACAGTTGGCTCATGCACAAAACTCATTTTAAGATAGGGTGCTCATGGTAGAGCACAAAACTGTGGGCACAAGCTTGAGCTAAGCTGTAAATAAAGCCTAGCACACTTACATCTGCTCCAAAATGAGTTGAAAAGCTTAGTAAATTGGTTCCAGAGTATGTGTTAAGAACTTCAAAATTAAGACAACACACACTGACCATAAACTGTCATAACAAAATGAGCAAAGCCAATGTACCCAATTAGAATTATCACTACGCATACCTCTCTCTAATCAGCAATGCTGATAGTAAATAAAAATACAGTACACAAAATAAACCACCAAGGCCCAGATGCACAAAACCTAACGAGCCCACAACTTGCGTTTTAAACTGGTTCCAGCCAGTTTAAAACGCAAGTAGTTCACCCCGGGCATGCACTAAGGGCATTTTCCCTGCCACGGTAGCAGGCAACGAAAACGGAATGCAAATGATTGAAAAGCTATTATAATGAGCTGCACTACCGTTGCAGCCCATTATAATGAGATGCACTACCGTTTTTCCGATTCCCTTACCGTAGGAACCCTAACGAGATGTCTGACCTCTTGTTAGGGCTCCTGTGAGGGAATCGGAAAGGAAAAGGGCCCCCAAAAAAGGTAAAAAAGAAAAAAAAAAAAGCAGGGAGCGCATGTGAGGGGCGTCCTTTAAGGACGTACTCTCCCTGCGCTTCTGAGAGACGTCTTTTATTTCCGCTCTGCCGGCGCTGGTGTTTTTCCCCCCCTTCTATTTTGTCTTCGCCGCCCCTCCACAGCAAAACTTTTATGTTTTCCTGGTTGCCGGAGAATCGGGAAGTCCCTTTAGATTAGGCTCCTCTTCCTGGTCTCTTCAGCCAATCAGAGCGCGTTTCGCTGACAACAGCCAGCTAAGCCCGCTTTGATTGGCTGAAGAGACCAGGAAGAGGAGCCTAATCTAAAGGGACGTCCTGATTCTCCGACTCAGGTACCGAAGGACTAGAGAATACAAGTGAGCTACAACGAGTAGCTCATTTGCATTCCCTATTGTTGATGCATTCCCGTTCCCTACCGATTCGCTATGGAATCGGTAGGGAACGGGAATTACCAATGTCTTTAATGCATCTGGGCCCATGTTTTATTCAAACCTTATCCAAGAGGAGAGGAGGCACAGAAAGGCCAAAAGAGAAACGGTCAAAAGAACCAACCAGTGGCTATATTTCAAAAGCAACCTTTGGTATAATAAAGGGTGCTTATATTGTCCTACCATACAGAGGTTCTATCAAGTGCGTTACTTTTAATATGCATGTGTCCACTTATGAGCCTTTTTTCCCCAGTTTTAGTGATTTTTTTTTTATATATATACTGATTTTTTAAAAATCCTTGCAATAGATGTTACAGGACCCCTTACAAAGGCCTGTGTATCAAAGCATGACCCATGTTGGGTTGTTTTACCTGAATATTGCAAATCAATGAATATGAATTGAAGAATAAACATTGTTCTTTGGATTTAACAACTACTTGCAGTTTTTGTAACTTGTTTGTGGAGATCTCCACTCTTGTGGCGTTTTATTATTTATAGGGACACACAATATACTTATTACAAGGACCAAATATGCCCCTTATTGAAACCCTGGCAAGACTTTAATAAGTGTATTTTTTGTACACATTAATATTCTGCAGGCAAATTTCTTTCCCAAGTGAACAAGCTGTACTGTCAGCCAGGAACCACTCTTCAAAAACAGTAGATCAAGTACAGAACGAAGAGAACATTAGAACAGGAACCCTCGCAATCACACAGATGTGCCAAACACAGCGAAGATGAGACAAAATAGAAGTTAGATGATAAAATGTAATAAGTTTATTAAAACATTCAGTGACTTGATAAGTCATGTTTCGACCACAAAGGCCTGATCCGAAGTCTTATGCAACTGCAGAACTCTCAAGCAAGTACAAAAGCATACTCACTTGAACAGGTACAGCAATAACTACATACTTGAACCATTGCTAAATACACTGAGCTTCAGCAAACCAGTTATTCAAAAGGAAAACAGACACGTAGTTCCCCTAAGATTCCCTTAAAAACATCAACCATGTTCCCTGAATGTCCGGATTAAAGATGATATGTTGAAACCTTCTGCTCAGTGTGCTGTTGTGGCTAAGAAAGCAAATAGAATGTTAGGTATTATTAGAAAAGGAATGGAAAACAAAAATGAGGATGTTATAATGCTTTTATAACGCAACATGGTGCGACCACATCTCGAATATTGTGTTCAATTCTGGTCGCCGGATCTCGAAAAAAGATATGGTGGAATTAGAAAAGGTGCAGAGACAGGCGACGAAAATGATAAAAGGGATGAGACGACTTCCCTATGAAGAAAGGCTAAGGCAGCTAGGGCTCTTCAGCTTGGAGAAAAGGCAGCTGGGGGGAGATATAATAGAGGTCTATAAAATAATGAGTGGAGTGGAACGGGTAGATGTGAAGCATGTTTACGCTTTCCAAAAATACTAGGACTAGGGGGCATGTGATGAAGCTACAATGTAGTAAATTTAAAACGAATCGGAGAAAATTTTTCTTCACTCAACGAGTAATTAAACTCTGGAATTCGTTGCCAGAGAATGTGGTAAAGGCGGTTAGCTTAGCGGAGTTTTAAAAAGGTTTGGACGGGGAGGAAGTGACGTCACGGTGCTGAATGGCCGCCTGAGCTGAGAGCTCACGCACCCATCGCCTTTAAATTGCTTTTTTCACCCTCAATTGAGAGCCGTTTGGTCCAGGTGGGCAGACTGTATCAAAGGGAAGAGGTACTGTTCCCGATATGAGTAAAAAAAAATCGCAATGCCAATGCATAAAGAAGCGTCCAGCTCCTAGGCATTCAAGCAGAGGCCCTCTGCACCACGTGCCACCCACAGCGCACTCACACTCAAGAGTCAGATTCGGCAGGGTCACAATCGGAAGAATGCCCTGTGCTGCGATCGAGGGAGCTGCCGACGGAGCTGGTAGAATCGTTACGGGTGATATAGGAGGAGATTAAATCCTCAAAGATCGAGATTCTTGATCACAGAGACAATGGGAGCAGATCTGCTCAAGTTGGGTGGCCGTGTGGAGGATTTGGAGGGCAGAGTGGATAAGCAGGCAGATCTTCCTCTCTTTACGCGGACCTCCAGTTCAGTGAGTAATTTAGAGAACCAGGGGGCGACGGAGCAACCTCCGATTTAGGGGTGTCCCGGAAAATGGGGACTCTGAAGATGTGTCAACAGTGGTCCGTACAATTTGTGAAAAACTTCTGGACTCAGAGTCTACTACAGAGATGGTGGTGATTGAAAGGGCTCACAGAGCATTTGGGAAGCCAGCAGAAAATAGACCGAGAGATATTATTGCAAGATTTGCTTCCTCGAGTATTAGAGAGTGTCTGCTGCAAAGTGCTCAGCAGGTCCCATATGTTAACTTTAATGAAGCTAAAGTTCAGATTTATCAGGACCTTTCTGCTTTCACACTTACTCATAGGCGCCTTATGAAACCAGCGCTGGAAATCCTGGCTAAGGGGAAAATCTCCTACAGATGGGCTTTTCCCTTTGCTCTACATTTCATGTTAAATGGGAAAATTCAGAGGGTCCACCAGCGTGGAAGGTGCTGCACGAGGCTGGACTGTCTCCTACGGCTACTCCACCCTCAGAAATAACTGCGGCTACAAAAGAGCACTTTCAAAAATGGAACAGGGACGTGCCTGGATCAGAAGCTGCATCTGCTGTTGCTTAATCTTTTAAACTGACTGATAACGGTTCAAGAAGTTTTCATGTTTATCCTGCTGTTTTCTAGACGGGGAAAATGGGGCCAGGGGCTTATAATAGGTTATTAGCTGGGTGTAGAGGGGGGTGTTAGTTGAATAATGTAAGGTGGAGGTCTGTAAGGGGTGGGGGGGGATGGGTCCGGGTGAGTTTGTTGGGCATTGTGGTATCTTTTCTCTTGTTTGCCCAGTCAGTGTTCTTTAGGGAGCTTTGTCTGGTGTGAAAAGAGAGGGGGGTTGGGTGAAGGGTAGGGAGGATGTGTGTGGGAGGCGAGTGTGGTAATGTGTGTGAGGAGGGGGGAAGGGGGAATGGGCTGTGGGGTTCTCACTGTAGGGGAGGAATGTCTGTTCTAATTACTATAAGATGTGCACAGATTTAAAGATAATATCTTATAACGTTAAGGGCATGAATATGCCTCAAAAGAGAGAAGTTTTTTTAAGGAACTAAAGCAGTTAAGGCAACACATGGTTCTCTTGCAGGAGAAGCACCTTCGCCGCATGCATTAAAAACTTCTCTCCCATCCCAGTTACCCGTTGGCCTGTTTTGCTTCCTCTGCTGAGGGCTCCAAGAAGTGTGGGGTGGCAGTACTGATTCATTCTTCGGTGCCAGCCCAAGTAGTGAGTGTGAGGAGGGACCCGGAAGGGCGTTTCTTGTTTCTACATATTAAGATAGACCACGTGGACCTAACGTTGGCATCTATTTATGCCCCAAATAGTGGTCAAGTGGAGTTTTATATGAAGTTGACAAATTCATTGGCCGCATTTGTCCAAGGGTCACTGATTCTGGGGGGAGACTAACGCTGTGGTGAATCCCACTTTAGATCGTTCAGGGGTCATTAGTACAGAGGGCAATAAGGAATCATTGGCACTGGGGTCATTAGCTTACTCGTTGGGCACATTGGATCTGTGGAGATTGACACATGCTAAGGACAGAGATTACACATATTCTCCAGTACATGATTCCTACTCTCGCATTGATTATATACTCCTTGATACTGCATTGGTAGAGCGGGGTCCAGCGGCAGGAGTGGGAAGTATAACAATATCGGACCATGTCCCAGTTTGGGTTTCCTTGCCATTTATCAGTACGGAATCAAAGGATAGGAGATGGGTGCTGAATACTAGTGTGTTGCAGGGAGGGGAGGTAGTGGAGGGCTATAGGAAAGTTTTAAAGGAATACTTGGAGTTCAACATGGAATCAGGGCCAGCGCTCCACACGGTTTGGGATGCCATGAAGGCGGTCTCTAGGGATTATTTTTTTGCAAATAGCTAGCCAACGTTCACGTGTTCGTAAGGCTCAGATAGTGAGCTGTATGGACAGAATTCAAATTTTGGAAGAACAGCATAAGGCCAGTGGCTCACCTCAGATTTTGCAAGACTTGCGTGGGCAGAGACTGCAGTTAGACTCCATTTACTTGGAGCATCTTAGCTTTTTGCAAGTGAGAAATAAGGTTGGTTCTTATGAGTTTGCCAATAAGGCTGGACGTCTCCTTGCTATGCGGTTATGTAGGCAAAAAACAGAACGCATGGTCACTCATGTAAGAGATAGGAAAGGTGGTGTTACGTACATCTGAGCTTATTCGCAGGCGTTTTAGGGACTTTTACCAAACTCTATAAGCGCAAGAGATTAGCCCTCCCTTAGAGACTATAGAAGAGTATTTGGCAGTGATCTTTCTTCGTAGTCTTCCTTCTTATAAGACTCCGGGGCTGGATGGGTTTCCTAATGAGTTTTATAAGAAATTTGCTTCTGAGCTGGCTCCACTCCTTGCACACTTGTTTAATCAGGTGGGTGTTGGGGAATCCTTGCCTTTGTCTATGAAGGATGCGTGGATAGCGGTGTTGCCCAAACCAGATAAGGACCATATTGAATGTGGCTCATATCGGCCTATTTCGGTCTTGAATGCTGATGTTAAAATATTAGCAAAAGTCTTGGCGAGTCGCTTGACCCCGCTGCTTCCGGTGCTTATACATCCTGACCAAGTGGGCTTTGTGTCATATAGAAAGGCAATGGATAACATAAGGCAGGTAGTTGATTTAATGCATTTAGCTAAGAGAGATCAGAGGCCTTTGTATCTTCTTGGCTTGGATGCGGAAAAAGCCTCTGACAGGGTTCATTGGCCCTTAACGTATAAGGTTCTGGAGGTTTTTGGGTTTGGGGCGCAGTTCCGGGGTTGGATACAGGCATTCTACGATTCTCCTAGAGCGTGTGCGCGGGTCAACTGGAGTTAACTCGGAGCTGTTTTCTCTATACAGAGGAACTCGTCAAGGATATCCTGTCTTCTTTATTATTTGCAATGGTAATGGAGCCTTTTGCCTCTAGGGTGCGGATGAATCCGAATATCTCTGAAGTTAATAAAGCGGGTAGGATGCATAAAATGGCTCTGTTTGCGAATGATGTTTTGTCGTTCGTGACCCGGCCCTTAACTACGCTCCCTAACCTTCTACGAAAAGAGTATTCGGCAGTGTCTGGGTTCAAAGTAAACATGACAAAGTCGGAGGCTTTGAATGTCACTCTTTCGGTAGAACTAGGGGATTCTTTGAAGTCTTCCTTTCCATTTTGCTGGGCTACTAAGGGAATTCGTTATTTGGGGGTAAATGTGACCTCAAACCTTTCTGAACTTTTTTCAGCAAACTATAAGGGCTTGGCTAGAGCGATTGCAGCAGACTTGGAGAGGTGGGGGGATTTGGCTGTTTCATGGTTTGGCAGGATAGCTATTGTTAAGATGAATGTTTTGCCACACTTGTTATATTTCATTTCAAGTTTTACCTGTAATGATGCCCAGGCAATTTCTTGCAGCGTTGCAGGATCGCATTGTGCGCTTCATCTGGGCTGGTAAGCGCCCGCGGATGCCTCGTTCCCTCCTTTATCAAGATAGGAGGAGGGGGTGGGATGGGAGTCCCTAACCTACTCTGGTATTATAGGGCGGAACAAGGGAGGGCAGCAGTTGAATGGTATCAGGACTATCCGGATAGGCAATGGGTACATTTGGAGCAGTATTCTGTGGGTCAGAGGCCGTTGGGTGCACTCATGTGGCTTCAAAGGTCGCATAGATTGTTGGGGGAGGGATCACGTTCATCTATTCATGTTACTCTTCACTACTGGGATAGCCTTTTTCCAAATAGGTGTGTATTGTCTTATCTGTCGCCTATCGTGTTTAATCCTTTGTTTTTGCCTGGAAATATGAGTGGGGTATTTACACAATAGTATGGGGAGGGATTGAGAGCCTGGGGTCAAGTGTTTGAGGTGGACAAGATGCTGTCTTTTACTGCCCTAGCAGAGAGATATCCTGTGGTGGGGAAGGATGAATTTGCGTATTGCCAGTTGTCTCATTTTCTCAAGACAGCGGCCATACAATCGGTAATAGGTAGGGAAAAGTTAAGTTTGGAAGAGATCTGTGAGAAGCTCTCATCCTACTACTACTACTACTAACTAGCATTTCTAAAGCGCTACTAGGGTTACGCAGCGCTGTACAATTTAGACATAGAAGGACGGTCCCTGCTCAAAGAGCTTACAATCTAAAAGACAAGAGAACAATCTAAAGACAAGTGAACAATCTAGAGGACGAGTGAACAGTTAATCTGATAGAGTGGATAGATAGGGGCATTCTGTCTATCTAGAGCGGTTAGGCGCCGAAGGCAGCATAGAAGAGGTGAGTTTTAAGCAGAGATTTGAAGATGGGTAGGGAGGGGGCATGGCGTATGGGTAAAGGAAGATTGTTCCAGGCATAGGGTGAACCTCTGGAGGTTTGATTAGTTGCCTATATAAATGTAGTAGTGCGCAGACTTCACTTTATACTCTTCATAGGAGGGGTTGGCGTGGGGAGCTGGGCATGGTCTTGAGGGATGCTAACTGGGAGAGGACAGAACGAGCGGAGGCGAGGGTGTCTTCTCATATATCTTTTAAAGAGAATGCAGTGAAAGTATTGTTTAGATGGTACCTTACACCTGTCTCCAGCGTATATATCCAGCCTCCTCAGGCTTGTGCTGGAGGGGGTGTGGCAAAAGGGGAACAATGGGGCATGTGTGGTGGACCTGTGTAAAAGTCAGAGCGTTCTGGAAAGCGATACACAGTAGGTTGCAGAACTGGGTGGGGTGCACAGTTACCTGGGCTCCTGAGGTCTTCCTCTTTTCTGTGAAGGCCGTGGGCTTAACACCTGCTCAACAGGCATTGATAAGGCAGGCATTGTGTGCAGCCAGGGTGGTCATAGCTTGTTATTGGAAACAGGCTGTGGTTCCATCAGTCACGAGATGGCTTCATAAATTGAAATATGTTTGTGAAATGGAGAGGCTCTTAACAGAGCGTAGGCAACCGAAGAGTAAATGGCATTCTGTTTGGAAACCTTTTATTCTTAGAGCTCAGAGTGAATAGTGAGAGCTGCGAGAGTGGTGTATGGTTGGATGTGTCAAGGGATCTTCCTGTGGAATGGTAGGGTGGGAGGAATGGAAGGAAAGAGTGGTTACTGAGGGGGATATATTTTCTAGTTAAAACTTTCAAAAATATTTGAAGTTTCTTGTGGTTTTTATATGGATGTTGAAACGGTTGGAAGGCGGTGCTTATGAAGCTTGTATAAGCCTGTATAAGTTATGTTATAATGTGTTGTAAGTTTGCTCAATGAGTGTTTTGTCATGTTTTAACAGTGAATAAAGAATTCATGCAAAAAAAAAAAAAAGGTTTGGACGGCTTCCTAAACGAAAAGTCCATAGACCATTATTAAATGGACTTGGGGAAAATCCACTATTTCTGGGATAAGCAGTATAGAATGTTTTGTACTTTTTTGGGATCTTGCCAGGTATTTGTGACCTGGTTTGGCCACTGTTGGAAACAGGATGCTGGGCTTACATTTGAAATAGTAACTTTTTTTATGGGCAATCCTTTTCATTCCCCCCTCCCCTGTTAAGAATTATTAGAAATTATTGCAGGCTACAAGAAAACTGATTTCTTCTTGAGTCCCCTTCCCCCCCACACCCCCAAACCATTGAAATGCGGAGGCTGACAAACCTTCCTTAAAGGGAATGGGTCTGTAGCAGGGAAAAAAAAAACAGAACAAAAAAGCAATTGAAATGGTACCGCCGGATGAAGTTTTATAATATTAAAGTAACTTTACGAGGCTTTGGGCCCTGTTCACTAAGATGTACTAGCGTTTTGCTTAGACACCCATATATTGTTATGAGGGGCTCTAGCGTTAGCGTGCGCAAATTTTAGCGCGCACTAAAAACGCTAACACGCCTATAGCGCAGTTTAGTAAACAGGGCCCTTTGTTAATTTCATTAACCTCCCTTATTACCCTTCAGAAACCAAGCGTTTCAGTTTACCACACCCTAAAGCGACAATTATCCGTCTTGAACCTATTTTAAGGCACACAAAAATTAACATTTTTAACGTTAAAAACACTAAGACAAAGTCACACGCAGTCCTTATTTCCCGCGTTAGCGCGGTACACACTGCGAAACCCATCTAAACCTTACATATTAGGATTACATACAATTATGCACGTTTACACAAACATATAAAGGGGAAAAAGGTTTTATTGTTAATAGAGTGATCAAATTGGGCGTAGAGGGAGGGCGCCAGCGTTTCCCGCATTGGCGCAAAAAGCAGAGACCGTCACGTCAGCAGTACAGGCCGCGCAGGCCCTAGGAGACGAGACATAACACCTACAATTACAAACAAACAACATTCTTAAACATCGACAGACATATTGCCTACCTATACACACACACACACACGTTATGAAGATAACGAGGGCCAGAAATTAACTCCTTACTTATCACGTTTCCCCGGTGAAGAATGTTGAATTTTGCGTCGACCATTGCCGCAACAACTCCTCAACCTGCCCGCACGCGGGCCACCTCCAGAAGACGAAAAAAGAAAAATACCCACACTTTACAATAAAGTTAATGCAACTACTCACAAAGTTTTGGGCATTTCATCATCCATGGTGCTCACGGCTCGAGCCTCTCAGTTCCAGTCACTCACCGAGTCCCGACTCCGTTCGCTTTCACCCCAACCCTAACCCTTTCTCCTCCGGTGATGGCGGGCGTTGTATCTTTGGCACAGCTGGTGTCCTCTACACATCGGCCTTCACATTCAACCACCAACACTCCCTCTGCCAAGAAGAACAATGATGAAAGGTTTAAGTTTAACAACAAAAAAAAACACAAAAACTCAAACCGTCACAAGATGGCGGGCCAGGAGACGGACGGCTGCGCTCCAGAAGAACACACGCACAAGAACTAGCCCCACCCCTTCCGCCCTTCCACTTTTGTGAAAGAAATGCTTTCAGTATGGAATTAATTTTGTATTATGTATTTATTCACAGGTAGTAATAATTATGATAAGGCTATTACAATGTAGAAAAAAAAATTGACAATAAGTGAAAGATAAATAAGACAGAAAAAAAAAGGATGCTAAAATATGAATGCGCCGCCCGGGAATCGAACCCGGGTCGCAAGAATGGGAATCTTGCATGATACCACTACACCAGCGGCGCTCAGTGCAAACAGCTTTATCCAAAAGGTAAATAAAGACTTCTTTCCTGCCTGATGAATAAGTTTTTGTCAAAATTATCAATAGAAATCAAACAAAATAAAATGGAAAAGAAAATACAACTTTTTAAAATAAAGAAAATAAAACTTTTTAAAATAACTTCAAGACCTTGGGGGGGGGGGGGAGGGGCCCCTTCTTATAACTTGCTTATGCATCCCCTGCCTTTCTATCATTCCCTTTTTGGTCCTAATCTCTTATGATTTTGTATATTTTACCTTTTCATCTCTTCCTTGTGCTTTCCCTTTATTTTTTATCTGCCTTGTTTTTGTTTTATGCTTATTATCCATTTTTTAAATTAAATTGCAAACAGATACTTTATAATCACTTTGCAGTATAGTCAAATACATTTTAACTCTGAACTTGTACATTATCTATTTTAAAAAAACATACAAGTTTAAGGGGTTGTTTTACCAAGCTGTGATAAAAAGTGGCTTTAGCACACCCGTCCACTCTGGTCTTTCCTGCACCCTAAGGCCATTTTTACCACTGCCAGAAAATGGCCATGTGCTAATTTTGAGCCTCCTATCAAGCTGCATTTGCAGCTCTCGCTGTGGTAATGCTGACAAAGCACATTCACTTTGAATGGGCTCCATCAGCACTGCCACGCAGGAACTGCTAGCATGTCTTGATAGAAGAGGTCCTTTGCCATTAGTGCAAGCCATTAACAAAAATTAGCACATGAGCCCTTACCGCCACCGATTTGGGCCCAGATGATCAAAAGCCCCACGCTGTTCCAAACAGCGCCCTAAAAATAGCGCCGGGACAGCGCAGGGCTTTTCTGCATCGATGATCAAAGATAATGCATGCAAATCTAAGCAGCGCTATTATCTTTGATTATCATGTTTAAGTGCGGGAGAATTGTGCCTGAGCATGCGCTCAGCACAATCCTCCCGCACTTGTTTGACAGGTCTGGGCTGTCAAAAGCCCAAACCTGTCAAACAGCCTGCCCAGGCCCGAACAACGAGGGCTGGAGGACCGAACAATGTGTGTCTCCAGCCCCCCCCCAAACCCCCAGAAAACGTTGAGGCCGCCGCCGCTGGCCAAACTCTCTCCCACCCTCCCACCCAGTGACGGGGGGGGCTGGAGGTCCGGTGGACCTCTGGTCCCCCTGACGATCCGACCCCCTCCATGCCCAGGGAGGGCTGGAGATCCAGTGGGTCTCCAGCGCCCCCCCAAACCCCCAGAAATCGTGGTGGCCACCTCCGGCCAAACGCTGTCCCACCCTCCCACCCAGCGACGGGGGGGGGGGGAGGGGGGCTGGAGGTTCGGTGGGTCTCCAGCCCCCCCAAACCCCCAGAATCGTTGTGGCCGCCTCCGGCCAAAGGCTATCACACACTGTTATCCATTGACGCCCCCAGCGTTCTCCATTGAATCCCTGGTGGTCCGTGGTGACCCTCCCTTCCTCCCAGCCGACCCCCCTACCTTTCGTTGGAGGAGCCCCCCCCCCCCCCCCCGTCGATGGATAACAGTGTGTGATAGCCTTTGGCCGAAGGCGGCCACAACGATTTCTGGGGGTTTGGGGGGCTGGAGACCCACCGAACCTCCAGCCCCCCCCCCCCCGTCACTGGGTGGGAGGGTGGCACAGCGTTTGGCTGGAGGCGGCCACCACGATTTCTGGGGGTTCGGGGGAGGGGGCTGGAGGTTCGGTGGGTCTCCAGCCCTCCCTGGGCATGGAGGGGGTTAGGGATAGTTTATAGTTTATAGAATATGCATAGCGTAGTCCACATGACTAAAATTTAGGTGCAGCCTTTTACACCAATGAAAAGCTGGTGTAAATGTAACATGGAACAAGTTATTCTATAACACTGTGTGTATATTTTAGGAATGCCCATGACCTGCCCATACTCCTCCCATTGCCATGCCCACTTTTGAGATCCATGCGGTAGATTTACAAGGAGTACTTTTATAGAATACACTTAACAAGTAGTGCACATAAATTCTAATTACTGACAATTGGTGCAGATAATTGCTTGTTAACATCCAATTATTTGCACTGATTGGCTTGTTAACCAATTGAGTTTCACAGGCAAATCAGAATACACCCAGGTTTGTGTGCAATTTTAGTCTTACTATGTAGAATTTGCAGGCTAGGGGCCAATTCTATCACTTAGAACATAAGAATAGCCATACTGGGTCAGACCAATGGTCCATCTAGCCCAGTATCCTGCTTCAAGCAGTGGCCAATTCAGGTCACAAGTACCTGACACAATCCTAAACAGTAGCAAGATTCATGCTACTGATTCCAGGGACAAACAGTGGCTTTCCCCATGTCTATCCCAAGAGCAGTCTATGGAATTTTCCTCCAGGAATTTGTCCAAACCTTTTTTTTTTTTAACCGATACACTAACCTCTGATACTGCAGTCTCTGGCAATGAGTTCCAAAGATTAAGTATTCATTGAGTGAAAAAAAAAAAAATCCTCCTGTTTTAAAAGTAGTACCATGCATAGGAGCCAGCTCTGTGGGTACAGGTAATTTCCATTAGGTCGTAGCTATGCCCACCCAATCTTGGCTCAGGCCCACCCAGGTAGCCGACAGCTCTCCGGTCCTCCTCCTCCAGTCCTACTGCAATTGTGCCTACGTTTGTTTTGTTTGTTTTTACTGCAGGCGGTTCAGACGGGTCCTAAATTGACCCAGAAGTTGTAGGCCATAGTGCTGTAGCTACACACTGGTGCCGCTACTGTCGCTCACTGCCTCCATCCGGTGTGAACTCTGCTCCTGCTCTGCCATGCTCTCCCCCTCCCCCCATGCGCCCAACACCACAGTGCTGCACAGCGAAATCTGCCGACTGCCGTCAGTGTCCCGCAGTTCCCGCTGCAGCTGGAAAGATCAGCCTTTTCCCCCCAGGCCTCAGCACTCCTCCATGGCTCCACAACAGTACACACAGAAGGGAGAATAGTGTGTTGAGTTCACTGAGGCCACTACCAAAGACCATCTGCCCAGGAAAAAAAAATAATTTTAAGTTAAAAGGTAAAGTCAGTTTAATGCTGCTGGCTAGTGGTTCCAGTGGGCTTCTGGGTAGGGTGGGCTCTTCACTGACTAGGGCAAAAAAAAATTATATATATATATATATATATATATATATATATATGCATGGAAAGGCAGAACTGTAATTACACCAGGCTCTAAAACACCAATACACTACCTTGTGGAAAAAAAAAAGGGCTGCAAATACTACACGCTAGCAGCATACTGTATCTTGATCACACATGAAAAACACATGACACAACAAATATGAAGGCAAAATACTGAATGGAAAGTTACCTCAAGAAGTCAGACTCAGCTTGCAGCAATACTAGAAAAATTGAAACTTACATGCAAAATATCACAGATGCACATTTCTAAAAGCTGACATATTCCAATTAATAAATTCTGAATAAAATACTTTTTTTTTCTACCTTTGTTGTCTGATCATTTAGTTTTTCTATTCGCTTTGGTCCCAGTGTCTTCTGTTTTATGCAGTGTCTTCTTTCCGTTTGATATTTTTTCTCTCACCATGTCCACCATCCTCCTGTGTCCTTATGTGTTCTGTCTACCATCTGTAGCCCACTGTCCCTAACCTTTCTCCAGTTTTAGCATCTGCCTTCAAAGTGTTCCGATCCAGCCCTTAAATTCAACAATTTCCCCTCCATCCACATCCAGCATTTCCCCTCTCTCCCCTCCGCTCCATTTCCAGCAATTTCTCCTCTCCCTGGGCCCTGCCATCCCATCCAAGTCCATCCTTGGCCCTCTCTGCCCTTCCCTCCTCCATCCACATCCAGCAATTCTCCTCTCTCCCCTCCCCTCCATTTTATTTTTTGAGTGGAGGAGTGGCCTATTGGTTAGGGTGGTGGACTTTGGTCCTGGGGAATTGAGGAACTGAGTTCAATTCCCACTTCAGACACAGGCAGCTCCTTGTGACTCTGGGCAAGTCACTTAACCCTCCATTGCCCCATGTAAGCCGCATTGAGCCTGCCATGAGTGGGAAAGCACAGGGTACAAATGTAAAAAAAAAAATAATTAAAAATACCTTTTTTTCACTAGGCAGTGAAGAGCCCACCCCTACCCCGAAACCCACCAACATTAAATGTTATTAGTTCCCAGGTTAAAATGGTGTTTTTTGGGGGGTAGGGATGATCTGCAGCACCCGGGTTACAAAAAAAATGTTTTAAATTGAATGTAGGTGAGTTTCTGGGTGGAGGTGGGCTCTGCAGTGCCCAGCATATATATAAAAAAATAAGTATATTTAATGCTGGTGCTGGTGTCCTTTGGGGGTGGGGGAGATGCCATACCATGGGGGGATGGGTAGGGGGTAGGACAGGGCTGACGCTAGGCTACAAGAAGTGATGGGGAATAGGGTAGGGCTGATGTCTAGCCATGGGATGGATGGTGGGGAAGGGAAGGGTTACAGGGATGGATGGGGGTAAGATAGAGAAGAAAGGGCTAATGCTGGACTATGGGGATGGATGGAGGGGTAGGGAAGGAAATGAAGGGCAGATACCATGCCTCAGGGATGGATGGGGGGGTACGGAAGGGTAAAGCTGATACCAGGCTACGGGGGTGGATGGGTGGGTTCAGGGCCGGTTTTAGCAAGTGCGGGGTCCTATGGAGACCAATTTGGTGGGGGCCCATCCTAGCCCCGCCCCTATACTAGCCCCGCCCCCACCACACCCCACCCATTGGTAAGATTATTCAATTTTTAGAAAATGTTTTATTTATGAAATTTCAAATAAAGACAAATGAAGCTAAACTTGTACAGAAAAACTGATTGAAATAATAAGCACAATGCTATCATGAAACCCCGCCTCCCAATAAATTATTCAGTTCAAGTCCACAATTAGTAGTTCCAATTCTCATAACCCCAGGGGGTCAGAGGTGCGGACACACAATCTCTCCACTGCAAAACACTATACACAAACTTGTGCAAAAACACAGTCAGAACCTTACCAAACCATAACAGCACTAATTCCAAGGACAGGACGAGCTACAACCTTATGCATGGAAAGGCAGAACTGTAATTACACCAGGCTCTAAAACACCAATACACTACCTTGTGAAAAAAAAAAAAGGGCTGCAAATACTACACGCTAGCAGGATACTGTACCTTGATCACACATGAAAAACACATGACACAACAAATATGAAGGCAAAATACTGAATGGAAAGTTACCTCAAGAAGTCAGACTCAGCATGCAGCAATACTAGAAAAATTGAAACTTACATGCAAAATATCACAGATGCACATTTCTAAAAGCTGACATATTCCAATTAATAAATTCTGAATAAAATACTTTTTTTCTACCTTTGTTGTCTGATCATTTAGTTTTTCTATTCGCTTTGGTCCCAGTGTCTTCTGTTTTATGCAGTGTCTTCTTTCCGTTTGATATTTTTTCTCTCACCATGTCCACCATCCTCCTGTGTCCTTATGTGTTCTGTCTACCATCTGTAGCCCCCTGTCCCTATCCTTTCTCCAGTTTCAGCATCTGCCTTCAAAGTGTTCCGATCCAGCCCTTAAATTCAACAATTTGCCCTCCATCCTCATCCAGCATTTCTCCTCTCTCCCCTCCCCTCCATTTCCAGCAATTTCTCCTCTCTCTGGGCCCTGCCATCCCATCCAAGTCCATCCTTGGCCCTCTCTGCCCTTCCCTCCTCCATCCACATCCAGCAATTCTCCTCTCTCCCCTCCCTCCATTTCCAGCAATTTCTCCTCTCCCTGGGCCCTGCCATCCCATCCAAGTCCATCCTTGGCCCTCTCTGCCCTTCCCTCCTCCATCCACATCCAGCAATTCTCCTCTCTCCCCTCCCCTCCATTTCCAGCAATTTCTCCTCTCCCTGGGCCCTGCCATCCCATCCAAGTCCATCCTTGGCCCTCTCTGCCCTTCCCTCCTCCATCCAGATCCAGTAATTCTCCCCTCTCCCTTCCCCTCCATTTCCAGCAATTTCTCCTCTCCCTGGGCCCTGCCCTCCCATCTGTTCCTCTCTCCCCTGCCCCCCTCCATTCACCCATGTATCCAGCAATTCCCCTCTCTCCCTGAGCCCTGCCATCCCATCCATGTCCCTCTTTCCCCTGCCCCAACTGCCCGCCCTCTTCTCTCTCCCACTATCGATCCCTTTCCTTTTTTTTCTTTTAAATTTACCTCCAGTCTGGCAGCGTCAGTGAAAGTGCTCCCAGTAAAAGCGCTTCTCTTCACTGTGTCCCGCCTTCTTCCGACGTGACGTCGGAAGAAGGCAGGACACAGCGAAGAGAAGCGCTTTTACTGGGAGCGCTTTTACTGGGAGCGCTTTCACTGACGCTGCCAGACTGGAGGTAAATTTAAAAGAAAAAAAAGGAAAGGGATCGATCGTGGGGGAGAGAAGAGGGCGGGCAGTTGGGACGAGCGGCAGCGATCCCCGGGCGGGCAAAACTAGGTCAAGGCTGACTGAGGCGCGCCGTGCGGGGCCCCCCTAAGCGCGGGGCCCTATGCAGCCACCTCAGTCGCCTCGGCCTAAGACCGGCCCTGGGTGGGTTCAAAAGGGAAGGAAAGGGAAGGGCTGATGCCGGGTTACAGGACAATTTCTAATTGTTGATCCTTTATTCTTATTCTGTAATTGATGAGGGTTGTCCCTTTGTTACTAGAATTGATGTTAAGGCTTGCAACAAAGGCTCTGAGAAGCCTCTGCAGGATTTAGTGTTACTTCACAAAGTACCTGGCAGTGAAAGGATTTTTTGTTGCTATTAATGAGGTGATACTAGAATTTGAATACATTGTTCCTATGGAAAGCTGTAAGAAGAAACATTCTAGCTATGTTTTGTATGCTACAGATTCCACAGCAGGTAGAAACAAATCTTGACATAGACAGTGATTTTTCTTATTAGTTAGAAATCTGGGGCTTTATTTCATGCAGTTTTTGATGTGTTGAAGAGTAGACAAATGTTAACAGTTCTGAAAAAAAATAGTTTATTAGCTGGTGAAAATTAATTGTTGAAATAAAAGTAAATTCTGTTAAAAGTACTTTATATTTTAACCCTAGTAGCGCTCTAGAAATGTTAAGTAGTAGTAGTAGTAGTATATTTTCATGTCCCTTTTTTTTTTTTTTTTTTACAAAACTAAAATAAATTATATTTGGGCTCTTCTTTTGTTGTGCCACAGACTGCAGCATTCAGTGTTTTGCCTACATGAACATTACGATTGAGAATAACTGATCTAGATTGTGGGGGTGGGGGTGGGGTGCTAAGCTTTTGTAAAAGGGGCACTTTATTATGCTTCTGCTACCTACCTATATACCTATGGGGCTCATTTTCAAAGCACTTAGACATACAGAGTTCCATAGGTTACTATTAAACTTTCTAATTGTATGTGCTTTGAAAATATGCCTCTATATACACAGTGCCCACTCATATTAGCTCTGGACCCACCCAAAATGTCAGGTCTGACTACGTCACTGGTTTAACACCCCCAATCATTTTGAAAAGTTGGCTCCTATGTAACTTCCTTAATGCCCCCTAGTTTTAGTACTTTTTGAAAGAGTCAAACATTGATTAACGTTTACCCATTCTACACCACTAAGTATTTTGTAGACCTCTATCATATCGCCCCTCAGCCGTCTCTTTTCCAAGCTGAAGAGTCCTAACCTTTTAAGGCTTTCCTCATATAAGAGGAGTTCCATCCCCTTATGTTTAAAACAATTGTATTGAAGAATAAACATGTTAAACCATAACAGTACCTTCCATTTAGCAGATATCACCGGCTACACACGTGGTGGAAAAACAAACACAATACTGAACAGCAGCTAGACCATTTTAAAACATTTTCTCCCTTGCCAGACCCACGACTATCATACCAACATGTTCTATTAAGAACAGAACCAACAAAGTATGTAATTACCACCACATACCTAACAGTCAAACATAAATTGAATTTGGAAAAAGTTCAATAAACTATCTAGCTCCAAATCCAAATCTGGACTATGCCAACCCACCCCACCTCCCCAACTTCCCTTCTCCCCTCCTCCCCCCACCCCCATGACCCCCCCCCCTCTACATCTCCCCACCCACCCAGGAACCTGAGGAACCCATAACGAATCTTCCTGGAAAGTTCAACCTACGTTAAGGAGTAAGCTGCGTCCTCTAGGACTGAGGTTTTGCAAGTAAGGACCCCAAATTGCTAAAAAAGTAGTTTTTCTTCTCTGGGAAAACTAGAATCTCTAGCCTCCCAAGATATCAACAGATGTAGCTGGTTCCTCCAATGCCAGTAAGCCGGGAGATCTTTGACAGTCCAGTATTGGAGGATACATTTTCTAGCTACTAAGCACATCTTATGGAGGCTTAATGTCTCAAAGTGATTCCTACCTCCAAAAGCCCCTGGTACATCCAGCAATAATTGCTCTATCGTCCCCATCACAAGAACGCACAGCTTCAGTTCCCAAAATCGTCAAATTTGAACCCAGAACCTCTTCAGAGCTGGGCATCCCCAAAACATATGTAATATATTGCCTGGGCTCCTCCCACATTTAAGGCACTCTGAACCCTGACCCCCACCCATATGCACCAATTGAGAAGGAGCCACATATCCTCTATAAATGCATCTGTATGCACATTCTCTCAATCGGGCATCTGACACCAGCAGAGGTATTCTGGCCACTGATTTAGAGATATCCCATAGCCTCAGTGATGATCCCACCTCCCGCTCCCGAGAGGTTTTCAAGAGCTCAAAGTCCTTGGGGGGTTGCCACTTGATTATTTCCTTATACAGTAGTGAAATTGTGAGCTTTCTCTCTCATGTAGTTTGGAAGAATTGTTGGATCTTGCTCCCCATAGGATTCCCCAAGAGGTCTCTATGCAAGGAAGCAACATAGTGGAGTTCCGTCCCCTTAATCGTTTTGGTTGCCCTTTTAACTTTTTCTAATTCTGCTATATCTTTTTAGTTTCAACATTTTTTATTAAAGGCAATTCAAACCAAGTTACACAATTTACCACAAAATACATAACAGTACAACATAAACCAGATTCAGTAACAGCTCTGTTCTGCTATATCTTTTTAAAGATACAGCGACCAGAATTACATACAATACTCAAGGTGTAGCTTAGTAAACAGGGAGGTTAGTCAAATTAAACTCTCAGATTCAATCCCAAATGCATGTTTGTGTCATAAAATGAAAAATATTACCAAAATTAATTGTTTAAAAAGGGGGAAAGCAGTCAAAAAATAATGATTCTGTTTAAACTTTAAAAAGTAAAAAGGTAGGTAAATCCAGCTTCTACTATCTGTGCCCTTCTAAAAATGCTATAGCGTACAAGCTGGATTTATCTGCCGTTGTACTTTTTAAAGTTTCAGTGGAATCGCTATTTGTTGACTAAACAATTTGTTTTGGTAATATTTTTCATTTTATGACATAAACATGCATTCAGGATTGAATTTGAGAGTACAATTAGACTACTTTACTTAGCCATTTGAGTCATCTTTAACCCCGACAGTCAGTATATAATCAGTCCTGTTTTTCATCATGGCTGTTTCACTGTTTGGAGAGTGAAGTCAGAATGATTGAATATTTTAACACCCAACAGAAAGGACTTAACAAGGATCTGGGGTTCTTAGCCCATTATAAACCATAAAGCTGTATGTCTCTGTTGATCACCCCACCCCTCACCTATCCACACCCATCCTGTTAGAATATCAATGATATGCTTTGATGTGCCCATGCATACCTCCTACCCACCCCCATCCTCCCACCCTGTCAGACTGTCATAGTAATGCTTGAATATTTTCACTTATATACACTGTCAGCTAGCACATTTGCTTATTTCCGATCTGACGAAGAAGGGCAACCTTCGAAAGCTAATTAAGAAATGAATTAAGTTATGTCCAATAAAAAAGGTATCATCTTATTTTCTTTTCCATGTTTTATTTTGTTTGATTTCTATTGATAACCTTAAGAGTGGACTAACACGGCTACCACACTCCTCTACTTGAGAGTGAAGTGGGAAGCTGCTTTTTGGTAAGTAGAATATCTCTTTCCTCGTACTTTTTAAGCTTTTTCGTCTCCTAAATAAGCTTTATTAAGAGGTATCACTTGCTGATTGTTAGCCCCTTCCCTCCCCCCCCCCCTCCTTTTTTAGGCAGTCTTGAAAACCTGTTTTACTTGCCAGGGGAAGTGTTGCTTGATCCCCTTGTTAGGTTTGTGTTCCCTCTGATACATTTTCAGTTCTGTTTTACACAGTGCATTTTTTCTAGTGAAAAAGGTGCCGGTACTCAAATGCCAGGCCACCCTTAAGGGGTGGGGTGATCATCGAGACCCCACCCCACAATAGCCAGGCCCCCTGCAAACAGACACAGAATCTATGGCAAGGCAGAATTGGTGTGTAGAGCTTGACCTCTTTCATTAAAACTTGGGGACCATGGGGTCAATTTTAGCAGACAATGGAAAAAGTGCTGGTACTCAGTACCCCCAAGTACCCCTTCAAAAAAAGCCCTGGTTTTACATATTCCTATTATGATATTTTGATCCATATATCTTATATAGTGGATGCTTGGAATGCCCTCCCGCGGGAGGTGGTGGAAATGAAAACGGTAACGGAATTCAAACATGCGTGGGATAAGCATAAAGGAATCCTGTGCCGAAGGATTGGATCCTCAGGAGCTTAGTCAAGATCGGGAGGCAGGGCTGGTGGTAGGGAGGCGGGGATAGTGCTGGGAAGACTTATATGGTCTGTGCCAGAGCCGGTGGTGGGAAGCAGGACTGGTGGTTGGGAGGCGGGGATAGTGCTGGGCAGACTTGTACGGTCTGTGCCAGAGCCGGTGGTTGGGAGGCGGGGCTGGTGGTTGGGAGGCAAGGATAGAGCTGGGCAGACTTATACGCTGTGCAAGAGCCGGTGGTTGGGAGGCGGGGCTGGTGGTTGGGAGGCGGGGATAGTGCTGGGCAGACTTATACGGTCTGTGCCCTGAAGAGCACAGGTACAAATCAAAGTAGGGTATACACAAAAAGTAGCACATATGAGTTATCTTGTTGGGCAGACTGGATGGACCGTGCAGGTCTTTTTCTGCCGTCATCTACTATGTTACTATATACTTTGGTCTGTTAAAGAAGGATATTCAGTATCTGTATTAGTGGTTCTTTGGGTATGTTTTTATTGGTTCACGTCTCATGCTTTTTCTTAACCTTCTTTTAGCGTATTTTTTGTGGTTTCTTGATGATTTTAACGTTGGAAAGTTTGTTCTATTTATTGTATGCTGATTTTTGCATGCTTTTATAGTTTGAACATTGATTTGATGTTAATGCTTTTGTATTTTATTCATATTATTTATACTTTGATATGTATATTTTGATTTAGTTGTGTGTCTACAATTCCCTGATGCAGCCTGTCTATTGTGAAAAAAGCTTATTTAATAGTGAAATTTTCTCAGAGGGACCTATTATTACAATACCGATCTAAAGAAGAAGAAGATAAGTTAACAGCAGTGATACCATACTCTCCTTTGAGTTCTAAAATCAACGCCAGCATTCATCTTCACTGGCGCATGCTACAAATCTATGACTGTTTTTTGGAACATCCAATCTGCGCGTAAGCGCAATAAAACTATAGGGGAACTGCTCACTTATAAAAGATTGGACTATGATAGCAATCCCTCTGATAGTTTGGGGCATGTCAAATGCGGTTCTTGTCAGTGGTGTGATTCAACTATTGAAGGACCTATGTGGCAATATTCTACCACCTCACGTCCGATTTATACACGTTCATCTACCAACTGCTTAACTAGTAATGTAGTTTATGCAATCATATGCCCCTGCCAAAACATTTATACTGGCAGATCAAGTCGACCAGTAAAGGCTCATCTTAATGAGCATAAATGAAGGATTAAAAATCAAGTTTGTACAGCACCACTGGTCCAACACTGGTTAGAGTTTCATTATTCATTATGTGAAATTAAATGGAGGATTATAGATCACATGCAGCTGGGGTGGGAAGGTGGGAATGTCAGCCAGTTATTGAATTATAAAGAACAGCGCTGGATTTTCCAACTACAAACCTTACATCCTGAGGGATTGAACTCAGAGATTGACTGGTGGTCTTTAATCTGATTGGTCACCTTTGCAGGTTTTTGGTCCAATCACAAGTTGTGTTTTGTTGATCAACTGTAGTCTATTTAAAGCTTGAGCCCGCGTTGAGACGCCACGGCCATTTTTCTCTTTTGCAGGAGCATGAATACAACGTAGCTGTGAGTGCTATGGAAGTTTATTATATCGCAGTAAGAAGATAAGTTAAGAGATTTCTTGCTATTAGTGATATGTCAGGTTTTGATAGTTTTTTTGTTTTTTTAGAGAGCCTCTTCCCTGAGGAAGTTTGGCGAAACCTGGCCAAGTCGGCGGAGGTTCTCCTGTTGCTAAAAGTTGCTGCCAATTCAAAAAGATACGTGCTGCCATTTTACTACTCATGTTTTGGGAAAAATGTTTGACACTGAAGATGCTTAAAATGGATATAATTACAAAAATATATAGAGGGTGATCCTATGATGATTTGCGCCAGAACCATTTTTTTCTCTTTAGAATAAGGAACGCTGAATTCCTATGGTGTGAGCTGCATTAGTATCTGAAGATCCCCATATTAAGCTTGACAAAAGTTGTTTAAGAATAGCCTGCTAGCAATCCTGGCTATAAAGTCTAACCAAATAAATTTCTGTTATATATATATATGTATGAAGAAAAGTATCTTTATGTAAAGCACTATTGTTTGGGACACTAAATTTATATTTTGGCAACTCACAGTACAAACTGATGTAATAATCCAATCTAGTTACAATGAAGGCACGGTAGTCAAGTCCTGATGAACTACCAAAAACTTTATCCATCAAAGCAACTGCAAGCTGGCAAATGATGCACTCCTTACTGCTCATATTTGTTTGTCAAGTAACAAATCCCCATCTAAGAAAACACACAGAGGTTTTTCACCACATGCCTAAGCTGAAAGGAAGTACTCTCAATCTCAGGTACACCGGTGAGCTATTATGCCTTCTAGCTCATAAAACTCCAACTTATCTGGATTCAATCTTACTTTCATTCTCTAGAACCATCCAAAAATCACAGCTAGGTACAGGCCGGTCCTGCCTCGACGGTGGTAGAATTTGAGAGACAGTACCATAGCTCCAGCGCATACAAGATACATTTTCAGGTGAAAACAATGTTGGTGCCCTTCTTGTAGAATTATTCTCTACTGGGGCAATTCTGGAGCCTAGGTGCTCAAATGTACACGTGCATTACACATGTAAATATTTAGACTTCTAGCATTTATGCATGCACACACGTACATGCACAAGTGCTAGGTATTGTATTGCATTATTGTACTATATGATTTTTATTCTACCTTTATCCAAATAGTGCAAAGCGGATTACATTCTAATCTAATCTAGAGTTTGTATACTCAATAACTCCCAGCAGAAAGTTCAAGGCGGTTTACAGAGTAGATTGTAAGCTCTTTGAGCAGGGACTGTCTTTCTTCTATGTGCAGCGCTGCGTATGCTTTGTAGCGCTATAGAAATGCTAAATAGTAGTAGTAGTAGTAGTAGTAGTAGCGTCTTCCACTTAGAAGGACCTTACAACAAAATGACCATTTCATTACAATATTTATAAAATCTCCAACCACCTAATGAATTTATAATCATTGATTTAAAAACAAATACGTTTTAAGGGCCTTACAAAGACAAATATGACATTATTTGACAAAGTTCAATGGGAATATTATTTCCTATCTTAGCACCTTGAAATGCTGAGCTGTTTAATAGGCTTAAAAGTTTAGTCCGTGAGAACGATTCTATTCCTGCTTGTGAAGAATTTTCTTTGGTAACATTTTGAGGCTTAAAAATTCAGCCCGAGTTCTGTGGAGTTTTTGCCCAATGATAGAACCGCTGTGTGAGTTATACTTTACACATTACATAACTGCGCACTAAACCTTTGGTATTTTACCATTGGTTTCTGAGGGCTTTTCTCCGCTATACCAATGAAGCACGAATGATTTTTTACTATAAGCTGCTTGCCTGCTGTCCAGGGCCTATTAGGATCAGCAGGATCAGTCTCTCTGTACAACAAGCCCCCTTTCTATAGGCTATGATCTTTACCAGTCCCATTGGTTGGCTGACCAACCCTCTGCCTCAGGGCTTCCAGGTCAGGGTCAGAGCACTGTGCTTCCTGATAAGCATGTCTCTGTCCTATATCGGTATCCATATCTGGAAGGGTCTCTGTGGGTGACCCTGACAAATCAGGGTCATCAGGTGTGTCAATTAAGTCAGGCTGTTCCATACTCATGGCCCAGGTCACCTTTAGAACAGGTGCAGCAGGAGCGTCTCCTCCTGTCACTTGGTCAGTTGGTTCCACCAGGACTGGCTCAGGATCTGGAACTGGAGAAGTGATCTCTGCTGCTTCTGCTTGTTGGGCTGCCCTGGCCTGACTATGGGTCACCATAGCAAAAATGCTGACTCTGCTATCAAGGGTAATGTTCATTGGACCCATGTCGGTTCCACACAGCATTGGTACCAGCATGTTTTTCATTTGCCTTCTTCTCTGTATCCAGGCTTGGTACCCCAATCCAGGAATACTCGAGCAATGGGTACAGTTTCTGTGGATCCATTGGCTAGCACTCCCTCTGCAGTGTGCCCTGGAAGAAGTGGGATTTGAGCGTTCCTAACACTTAGATGTTTTTCAGCCATAATGGAACAGAACAAAACCGTCCAAGACTAACACTAAGCCATTTTGAGCTAGACCTGTTTTTATAACGAATAAGGCACAAAAAGGTGCCCTAAATGGCCAGATGACCACTGGAGAGAATCAGGGGTGACTTCCCCTTACTCCCCCAGTGGTCACTAACTCCCTCCCACCCCCCAAAAATGTGATTAAAAACATTACTTGCAAGCCTCTATGCCAACCTCAGATGTTATACTTGGGTCCATTAGAGTGGAGGAGTGGCCTAGTGGTTAGGGTGGTGGACTTTGGTCCTGAGGAACTGAGTTTGATTCCCGGCACAGGCAGCTCCTTGTGACTCTGGGCAAGTCACTTAACCCTCCATTGCCCGCTGCATTGAGCCTGCCATGAGTGGGAAAGCGCGGGGTACAAATGTAACAAAAAAAAAAACCATGCAGGTCCCTGGTATAGTCTAGTGGTGGGTGCAGTGCAGACAGGTGGACCCAGGCTGATACCTCTGAGGAAACTGTGAGCCCTTCAAACTCACCAGAAACCCACTGTACCCACATAGGTGCCCCCTTCACCCATAAGGGCTATGGTAGTGGTGTACAGTTGGGGGTAGCGAGTTTTGGGGGGCTCAGCAGACAAGATAAGGGAGCAATGGTGAGATGTGTACCTGAGTGCATTTTATGAAGTCCACTGCAGTGCCCCCTAGGGTGCCCAATTGCTTTCCTGGGATGTCAGGGGGACCAGTCTACTAAAAATGCTGGCTCCTTCTTGATTTTGTGCGTTTTGCACTTGGATGTTTTTTGTTTGAAAATGGACCAAAAAACAAAACGTCCAAATCACAAAACCTTGCATTTTTTAAAACAAAAGATAGATGTTTTTCTTTTTTGAAAATTACCTTCTTTACTATTCAGATTTTGGACATTTTTTGGCAAAACATCCAAAGTTGGACTTAGACATCATATCAAAAATGCCTCTCCACGTGCACTACGCACTATTCCAAAAGGTAGTGCCTAAGTGCAACAGTACCTAACTGTAAGTGGGCACACATGTGGCCGAAGGATAGGCGGGAATGGGTGAGTCTCCTAGTTAGGTGTAAAGTTTATAGTATACAATAAACTATGTACGTCATTTGGCGCACCAACTTATGCCTGCTATTGACATGGCATAAGAGGGCGTACCAATGCTGACTTTATGCTAGTATTCTATAACGGAATCTTGGCGCCAAGTTCCAGTTACAGAATTGGGGATAAGTGCACAGCACTGGGGTGCCTAGCCTGAGGTGCCAACTGAGTTCGATTCCCACTGCAGCTCCTTGTGACTGTGGGCAAGTCACTTAACCCTCCATTGCCCCTGGTACAAAATAAGTACCTGAACATATGTAAACCACTTTGAATGTAGTTGCAAAAACCTCAGAAAGGCGGTATATCAAGTCCTATTTCCTTTTCCCTATTTGAGATTCTAAATGGAATGTTGAGATTCATTGCTACTATTTGAGATTCTACATGGAATGTTGCTATTCCACTAGCAACATTCCATGTAGAAGCCTGCCCTTGCAGATCAGCAACACGGCTGCGCAGGCCTCTGCTTCTGTGAGTCTGATGTCATGCACGTACGTGCAGGATGTCAGACTCACAGAAACAGAAGCCTGCGCGGCCGCATTGCTGATCAGCAAGGGCAGGCTTCTACATGGAATGCTGCTAGTGGAGGAGTAGCCTAGTGGTTAGTGCAGTGGACTTTGATCCTGGGGAACTGAGTTCAATTCCCACTGCAGCTCCTTGTGACTGTAGGCAAGTCACTTAACCCTCCATTGCCCCTGGTACAAAATAAGTAACTGAATATATGTAAACCGCTTTGAATGTAGTTGCAAAAACCTCAGAAAGGCGGTATATCAAGTCCCATTTCCCTTTCCCATTTATAGAATTGTTCTTTAAACCTTTTGGGCCCTGTTTACTAAGCCGTGTTGTAGGCGCGCTAGCATTTTTAGTGTGTGCTAAAAATTAGCGCGCTTATGCTAGAGACACCCATATATTCCGATGGGTGTCTCTAGCATTAGCGTGTGCTATAAACGCTAGCTCACCATAGCAAACACTGCCCTTTCAGTCTTATTTAACATTTTTTTTAAGTAGTAATTAATCTACCAGAAAGGTGTCCAAACCTTTGCACCTGCTGTGTTTACTTTTCAATTATTTTCTATTCTGTTATTCTGCTGAAATCAGCAACTAGCATTTAAACATTAAGGGCGTTGTTTACTAAGGTGCGCTAGTGTTTTTAGCGTATGCATAAAATTATTATGCGCTGTGTAGGTGCCCATAGGAATATTGTGGACGCCTACACAGCACACGATAAAAACACTAACATGCCTCTAGCGCAGCTTAGTAAACAGGGCCCTTAAAATGTGCACGTAAATGTTGTAAATGTACATTTAGGCCCAGTGTCCTTGGGTAAAGAAAGGATTGGTTTATGAGCCAGAAGTATTGGATAAAATAAGAAAAATAGCCTAAAGGGAAAGCTGTAAGTGGAGTAAAAAAAAACAAAAACAAAAGAAGGAAGATTGAAACCCTGATAGTAAGAATGAATGAAGTCTAAGCAGATAGAGAAGCAGAAAACTAAATGAAGGAAAATTGAAAGGAAATGATTAAAGTCAGGGATGGATGTAGGAGTGGAAGTAAAACAGACAGGGAGAGATGAAGTAGTAGATGGACTGGAGACCCTGGAAAGAAAGTTAAGAAAAGACAGAGGAAAGCAGAAATTGGAGGCGGCAACAAGCATAATCACCAAATAACAAAATGACCGGACACCAAAGGTAGAAAAATGTGTATGGAAAAATTATGTTCTTACCTGATAAATTTCTTTCCTTTAATCATGCCAAACCAGTCCAGACTAATGGGTTGTGTCCATCTACCAGCGGAAGGAGACAGAGAAAATAGTTACAAGTGAACCGCCCCTTAAGGGTATCGTTCAGCCTGGAATGTTCAGTATTTTCTCTGTCTCCTAGCGGATGATGGACGGATCGTGCAGCTGCTCTGGATTGCTGGCTGGTAGCTCCTGTCCCAGATTCTTCTGGTGACAGTGGAGCCAGGGGTGTGCTCCTGTTGGGGCTAGTTTTAGATGATACTCAGTGGTCTTGAGTTCCTCATCTGCCAGCTAGGGTGATATCCAGTGACCCTGGTTCCCTCCCCTACCTCCCCTGGCTGTCTTTATAGTAGGGTGATGGTTGATTGTGGCATGGAGTAATTTGTCTCCCCTCTTCTGTGGTGGTAGGTATATCTGAATTTCTGCCTCTGAGGTAAGCCTTTATTTATTCCTGTCACTAGTAAAGAAGGTTGTTTACAAAAAAAAAAAAAAAAAGAGAACTTTGTTTTTCCCTCCTTTTCTGCCTCTGAGGGAAACCTTTATTTATTCCTGTCACTAGTGAAGGAGGTTGTTTAAAAAAAAAAGAAGAAGAAACCTTGTTTTTCTTTGTTTGAGACGTTGTCTCAGTTCATAGACTTCCATCTACGCCTGTGTTTGCAGTCTATTACATCATATGTCAGAGATTCTGGCCATTTGTTGGAAATATTGGAACACATTCAGGTACCCTCAGAACATTGTGTATGCTTGGTGACATTAGATGTCACAGCACTGTACACAAATATTCCGCGAACGGAGGCAGTACAGATGATAGAGAAATTGCTAGAAGGGTTACCTTTATCTGCTTCGAAAATTCAGCTGCTAAAAAGTATGGCAGGATTAGTGATTTTTCATAAGTACTTTAAGTTTCAAGATAGTTTTTACCATCAAATAAAGGGCGTGGCTATGGGAGCTACTGTAGCCCCCACAGTTATGTGTTTGTACATGGATCAGATGGAGAAACAGTTCATATATAGATCTCCATATTTTTCAGGGGTGACTAAATGGTTACGTTATATTGATGATATTCTATTAATATGGCATGGTTCTCAAACTAATTTGATGGAATTTTTGGAATACCTTAATTCAGTTAATTAACACATTAAATTTGTACATCATATCGGATTTCATTAAGTCAACTTTTTAGATATTACCATTACTTGGGAACATGATAAGTTTAGTACCAAGGTGTATCGTAAAGATACAGACCGGAATACTATTTTACATTATCATAGCCATCACCGTAATGCATTGAAGAATAGCATTCCAGCTAGCCATTTGCTCCGTGTTCAGAGATTATGTAGTTCATGCAAAGAATTTTTTTGGCAAGCAGATAAAATGATCACAAGATTCAGGAAAAGGGGTTACTCTACAAAACTATTAAAAAAGGCAGCAAAAAGAGCATTCAATTATCATAATGGCAACAGAAAATGAGGAGATGAAAGAAACACCTTTGACAGGTGTATTACCTTATACACGGTCGTCTAATGAGATCATGCAAATTATACGTCGTCATTGGCCGGTTCTGGGAATCCATACAGTGTTTAGAAATATGCCTCGTTTTGCTTTTTCCCGGGGTATGAATTTGGGAGAACAATTAGCAATTGGTAGGAGAAAATATGTGGACCCTGAGATAGAAGTTGGTCACCGTAGATGTAACCATTGCATTTATTGTCAGTTTAGTATGGAAGTTAATGAAATCAACATCCCCCACTCAGCCAAAAAGTTCAGTTTATTGAGATGCACTGATTGTAATACAATGAACTGCATATATGGGGTGGTATGTCCGTGTGGTTTATGGTATATTGGGCTAACCACACGAAAAATTAAGATTAGAATAGCTCAACTTTTAAGTAATCTTTGGACAGTTCGACAGGAAGCTCCTTTAGTCTCTCATTGGCTGACCTGTCAACATGAAGTGCAAGAGTTGCGCTTTATAGTGTTAGATCAAATTAAATCTGACAGGGTTGGTAACAGTCCTTTAATGCTATTAAGGAAGGAACAGCGATTGATATTCCGTTGGAATACGGTGACCCCAGGTGGGTTAAATAAAGAAATCGAATGGCTGAACATTTAGGGGGGGTATTTAAACTCTGAAATCCCGATGCCAGCTATGTGCATGTGTGGGCGTCCTTGTGGGCAGCTTCACCGGCGCATCGCTGGTTTGTCAAAATCCTAACCACCTTGAAGAGCTGTACCACACTTTGTAAACCGCACTAAACCTACATTGTAACTCTGTACTATACTTTGTAAGCTGCACTGAACCTGCTAACAGCGGGAAAGCTACTATGAATAATCTGTATTGTTATTTATTTGATTAAGTTATGTATGAATGTGGGCATGTAGAAGATTGATTTTAAGCTGTACAAATACATTGTTGTTTCATTTAGAACACGAGACCCCTGAAGATGCTTGTATGTATAGCGAAACGTGATCATGTCGGGTACTAGTGTGGTTATTCGACTACCAATTGAAAAATAACCCAAGTGGAAACATTGTTGATAACAGTGTTGACAACTATAACAGTTGATTAGAACTGGGGATTGACAACTGGTGAATCACCCGATTGGAGTAGCGATATTTTGGCATCGAGACACAAATAAAGGACTGTGAGTTAAGAAGAGAATCGTGAGTCCAGATGTAGTGCCAGTCATGCCATGCTATGTGATTGTTGTGAAAATAAAAGCGGAAAGACATTGACATTGAATATTCATCACATAAGACCGAGATACTGTTGGTGATTACAAATATACAGTGATATGTACAAAAACAAATCCTGTTATACGATTGTAATGTAAGACTGTATTGAAGAGTGTGATAGGTTTGAATGAGTGTGAATGTTGAGATGTAGATAGCGAATATGCAACAATGTGAATATTGAAAAGGATTTAGTATTGTGTTGTTTGATATATTATTAAAGGAGTATTTTGCATTATAAACGGTTGTTTTATTGATATATTTGATAAGGTACAACTAATTATGGAGAGTGAACCTAAGTGTGATATTGTGCTGAGACAATGAATATTCATGAGAGAGATTTACATGCACTGCCTCTACTGCATGCAAATCTCTCTCATAAATAGGGAACCACTGCTCTAGTAGTTAACAGGAGACATTAGTGAGGAGCACTTCTTATCTACTGCGGTTTTTCTCTGCACTGCAGTCAGAAGTACATGGGCCCCATTTGTGGTACTTTTAAAATATAATATAATAATTTGCTCCTCCAACATTCCAGTGTGTCTCACTGGGATCGTAACTACCTGCTGACATCACTCCACCAACATTCTCCACCCCCCCTCCCTCTGGAACTGGGAGGGAGGGAGGGAGGGACGGAGGGACGGAGGGACAGAGGGAGGGGGGACCCTGGAAATGGGAGGGAGGGAGGGGGCCTGGAACTCGGAGGGAGGTGGAGGGGCAGGGGCAGGGGAGAGATGCTGCACATGGATGGATGGAGGGGGCAGGGCACAGAGGACATTGCCTGCATATGGATGAATGCAGGGGAGAGAGCATAATGCAGGGGAGGGAGGGGACCCTGAAACTCAGAGGGAGACAGGGAGGGAGGGAGGGAGGGGCGACCCTGGAACTCAGAGGGAGGGGGACAACAACCCTGGAACTCGGAGGGAGGGAGGGAGGGGATGACCCTGGAACTCAGAGGGAGGGAGGGGGGACGACCCTGGAACTCAGAGGGCGGGAGGGAGGGGGGACCCTGGAACTGGGATGGAGGGGGTGGCCCTGGCGCACACTCTCTCTCTCTCTCACAGACACACTCGCACCCAATCTCACTCTCTCTCTGTCACACACACACACTTGCACATTCACTCTCTCTCTCTCTCACACAGTCACTCTCACACACACTCTCTCAAACATACACACTCAGAGGAAAACCTTACTAGCGCCCATTTCATTTGTGTCAGAAATGGGCCTTTTTTACTAGTGCATTTACCGTATTTTTCGGACTATAAGACGCACTTTTTCCCCCAAAATTTGGGAGGAAAATGGGGGGGTACGTCTTATAGTCCGAAGGTAGCAAGTTCGGGATCGCCCTCCCCTACTTACGTGACGCGATGTTCCCTGGTGGTCTAGTGATGTCGGGGCAGGAAAGAGCCCCCTCTTTCCTGCCCAGCGCGCTGCTCTCCGTCCTCCTGACTGGTTCCTGACGGTCTCGGCGAGATTCAAAATGCATTTTGAATCTTGCCGAGACCGTCAGGAACCAGTCAGGAGGACGGAGAGCAGCGCGCTGGGCAGGAAAGAGGGGGCTCTTTCCTGCCCCGACGTCACTAGACCACCAGGGAACATCGCGTCACGTAAGTAGGGGAGGGCGATCCCGAACTCGGACAAGACGCACCGGAGCACCTAGGTTTTAGAGGAGGGAAAAAGGAAAATTTTTTTTTTCCTATTTCCCTCCTCTAAAACCTAGGTGCGTCTTATGGTCCGGTGTGTCTTATGGTCCGAAAAATACAGTATATTTCGATGGGAGGGGGGATGCAATGCTTTTGTTTGCCTAGGGCCCATCAAAAGGTTAATGTGGGCATTGAAAAGAGTTAAACCATTCCTCCCCCAAAAAACTTTCCGCAATTTCGTACAATCAACAGGACTCACCCATGTCGACTACTGCAACAGCATCTTCATTGGCTGCAAAGCCCAAATCCTGAAAAAACTCCAAACTGCCCAAAACACAGCAGCCAGACTCATTTTTGGCAAACCACGATTTGAAAGCACAACCCCACTCCGTGAAAAACTCCATTGGCTCCCTATCAAAGAATGAATACATTTCAAAGTCCATACATTGATCCACAAGATCCTCCTTGGAGTAGCCCCAAGCTACATGAACAGTTTGGTCGATCTTCCAGCCAGAAACGGGACCAAATCATCTGGAACATTTCTCAATCTTCACCTTCCCAATTGCAAAGGTCTCAAATACAAAACCTACTACCATCCAACTTCTCCGTTATAGGCAGCCAACTCTGGAACTCCATACTCAGACACATCCGAACAACCAAAAACACCTACCCTTCCGCAAGCTGCTGAAAAACTACCTCTTCAAACAAGCCTATCCAAATGACCCAACTTAATTCGCGAACCCAATCCACACCACTAGCATTATCCTTACATTAAACTCTCCCCCACATCTCTTCCTCTTGCCCTACTTTATACAATTATGTTATTTCTGTGATACTTTGTATCAGACATTGTAACTTTGTACCACACTTTGTAAACCGCACTAAACCTACATTGTAACTCTGTACTATACTTTGTAAGCCGCACTGAACCTGCTAACAGCGGAAAGAGCGAGGTATAAATGCTACAAATAAAAAATTAATCCTGCCCTGGCTGGAGGTCTAGGAGTGGGCTGCAGTATTGAGCAGGAAGAGGAATTTGGCAGACTGGATGATGCGAATATTTTACGTGATATCCTCATTACCTTCCAAGTCTCCAGTTATTTCAAGTGCCAGTAGTAGTACCCTTAGGTTTTCTGCTATCACCTTCTCTACCAGACTGTCACAGCGTGACAGCAATGCACGTGACGTACAAAGTTCAAACCACGCCCTTTATCCCCTATACTTTGATCCCACCCCTCTATGAGCGCCGTGACGGACAGTGCAGGCTGTATTTGTTGCCTACTGACCTCCTGCCTTGCCCTCTAGTTCTCGTGCGGCCCATCCGCGTTGGTCATGCGCTGGAGTCTCGTGCCCGCTGCTTGCAGCCTCTTGCTGTGCAGCCTTTGGATTGGAACACGGCGGGGCTGGGCGAGTAAAGCCGGGATCAAGGAATCGGGAGAGCAACTGCGTTACCCTCCGAGCAAAATCGGTGAGAATTGGAGGCAGGGACTGGGCGCAAGTTGTTAGGATGAGCGGAGGATGAAATAGCTTAAGTCCTAGAAATTAAGCCCATCCGCAGTCTGCAGATGCCATTGGGTCGGACGCAATAGTACTGCCATCTGCAGCTTAATAGGTGGTCCTGCTTTCCCTCTCCTACTTGCGAGACTGCAGCATTTGGGGGGAGGAGGGGCGGTGAAGGTAGGGACTCGTGAGAGCCTGATAGTTTTAGGAAGAAGTCCAGACTTGGTTTATATTTTATTTTTTTGCTCTACAGTTTCTCTTCATTTTGGCCACTGGACACCTAAGCAAGAAGTGCGGTTTTCTAGGCTACAGTTGCCTAGGGGTGATAGAGGAGAAGGGCTGAGTATTATGCCATAAGGCGAAATTCTAACACACTTTCTTTTGTAACTGTTGAATTGAGCGTCAACAAATTTGTTATGAAGTCAATATGATATATAAAAACCAAACCTGTGAATGTAAACTACTCAGAGGTAGAGAATGATATGGGGACAAAGTTTGACCCCGTCCCTGTGTGTTCTGTTTCCCTCCCCATCCTGTACCCTCCCCATGGGCTCTGTTTCCATCCCCAACCTGTCCCCGCAAGCCCTGTCTCTGTCCTCATCTGCAGAAGCCAACACTTACGATTTTATATTTAAATCTTTTTATTAAAGTATGAAAAGGAACAATATGCTGTTCAACTTTTCTTTATAAATCACATAGAAAACAATAATAATGAGCAACTATATAATAAACCCCCCTCCCTACCTCCCTCTACCCTTCCAACCCCAACAATAGCTGACTTGTATTATCCCAAGGAATCCTAATCCACCCTGTTAAAATGTCCAGGAGTGCAAAATACAACCCGTTCTGTATTCACTAGGGGGGGGGGGGGGGGGGGGGGGGGGGGGAACAGGCCTTGTGAAGCACTGTTATGATTTTTTATTCTGTGGCTGAATAAGTCATCAAGAATCTCAGGATTCAGTCGAGCCCTCCTGTCTTCCAAAATCCTTCCTGCAATAGAAGATGTCTTCTCAGAAGGTGTGCTGGTAGCACCTGTGCAATTAAAAAAGCAGGAGTATAAGCCAGTGAACATTTCATTATCTTAGTGCTTTGTTTACTTACTGATGAATAGTTTGTGGTTTACCTTGGTATGAAAGATTTATTAGGATTATAGCACCCGTGCAATTTTTATCGGTTGTGTCCAGCATGTTTGCTTCTTTTTTCCCCCAAGTATTGTCTGCATCAGTCAAACATAAATAACAGTCCAGTTCATTAACATGGCTCTGTCCTCATCCCCACCCCGTTTCCTTGGGCTCTATCCCCACCTGTCCCCGGGCCAGATGTCTTTCTCTACTCTGAGGTAAGACTCCCAGCACATGCTATTCGGTGCATACATGGTTTTTGAGGCTAGTATTTATGTGCAGAACAATATTTTTTGAAGTGATTTTCACACAGATAAGTGTTTATAAGAGATTTCTATAAAATATTGATATAGTTCACAGTGTTGGAAGTGTTTTTTTTTCTTGTTCAGCCAATGTAACCCTGAATTGGGGTTCTGACTGAGGCTTTTTCCTTTCTTTATTACATGAGTTCAGCTTTGATGGTTACCAATATATCTTACCTTGAGTGTGTTTGACATAATATTCTGTGAAGTTTTCTTTTGATTTTGATATATTTTCTCTGCTTTCTTCATTTTATTTAGTAACAGTTTCATGTCCCTGTTCCCATAAGCTATATTGGGAAAACCTAGAGTGACCTGCCATAAGGGCAAGGCCCTAGAACTTAGTCCTTTTGTCACAAATGCACTCGATTCAGATGAGGTGTCCAAAATTGAAGTTTTTACTGAACAAAATTTTTAAAATCCAAAGCACAGAGGGACATTTTGAAAGGACATCAATGTCAGAATTGGGACATCCTGCTCCTAACGTCCAAATAAAACCAGTCTATCTCGCAGCCATTTTCAAGCAGGAACTACATCGGGGTTTCTTGTTTGAAAATAAGTGAGAACGTCCAAAATGAATAGCCGTTTTGCAAATTGAAACATCCCAATTATTGAATGCCAGAAAAACAGGGACAAGGACGTCTGGTAGCATTTTTACAGAAATGGCCACACAGATGTCCTTGCAGAGCCGAGGGGCAGCCTAGTGGTCAGTGCAGTGGACTTGGGTGCCCCCTGTTTACAACTCTTTTAAATACCGAGCTTTCCAGGAACAGGGAAATACCTACTGTACCAGACTGTATACCACCTCAATAGTCTTCAGGCTTGCAGGTGTCATACATATTTAGGTACAGTAGGCATATGTTGCTTTCTGGAGGGCTCACAATTTAAAGGGGGAAAAAGAAAGCCGAACTGTGAATTGAACCTGGGTCTGTTGGTTTACAGTCCACTGCAGTGACACTGGTCAACTCCTCAGACCTGTTTTTTCCTTTGTTCAGAATATCCATCATACCTGATGCTGTCATAGAGCCTGGTTTTCCTTTCCAGTTTCATTTCATGGGAGAGGGAGGGGGACAGCAACCACTAGGGAATTAATAAGAGGTCGTGCTTTAATCCCTCCAGTAGTCAGCTGCTCACTCAGAGCATCCTTTTGTACCCTGCACATGACTGAAACAGGTCTAAATAAAAATGTCCTTCTGTTTAGACTTGGATGTTTCTTCCCGTTTGATTATCACTGTTGGACATCCTGATTTTGGGCCCTCCCTAGTCCCGCCCAAAACATGCCCACAACACACTCCCTTGCTATGTGAACAAACTGCAGTGTAGGATGTGAAAATTCTACTGTTCCAAAATTACAGTTTGGATGTTTTTTTTTTTTTTGTTGCCATTTTGAGATACCCATGTGCTTTGAAAATTAGCCCCATAGTCTTACTTACATTTGGAATTTGTGTACTGCAGTGAAGTAAGGGGTACAACCTAGGGAAAGGGGAATGGATTTGATATACTGCCTTTCTGTGATATAGTCAAAGCAGTTTACATATTATATACACATATTTGTTTCTGTCTCTAGTGGGCTCACAATCTAAAGACCTTTTTTTTTTGGGTTCCTGGGGCAATGAAGAGTTAAGTGACTTGCCTAGGGTCGCTTTACTCATACTACCCCTCTCCTCAAGTCGCTTCACTGGCTCCCTATCCGTTTTCGCATCCTGTTCAAACTTCTTCTACTAACCTATAAATGTACTCACTCTACTGCTCCCCAGTATCTCTCCACACTCGTCCTTCCCTACACCCCTTCCCGTGCACTCCGCTCCATGGATAAATCCTTCTTATCTGTTCCCTTCTCCACTACTGCCAACTCCAGACTTCGCGCCTTCTGTCTCGCTGCACCCTACGCCTGGAATAAACTTCCTGAGCCCCTACGTCTTGCCCCATCCTTGGCCACCTTTAAATCTAGACTGAAAGCCCACCTCTTTAACATTGCTTTTGACTCCTAACCACTTGTAACCACTCGCCTCCACCTACCCTCCTCTCCTCCTTCCTATACACATTAATTGATTTGATTTGCTTACTTTATTTTTTGTCTATTAGATTGTAAGCTCTTTGAGCAGGGACTGTCTTTCTTCTATGTTTGTGCAGCGCTGCGTACGCCTTGTAGCACTATAGAAATGCTAAATAGTAGTAGTAGTAGACAAGGAGCTGCAGTGGGAATTTAACTTGGTTCTCCTGCTTCTCAGGCCACTGCAACTAACCAGCCTTTCCTCTTCTGAGTAAATGGGCTCTTTTCTCTCTAAACTCCCCTGTACCTGAATTTCTCTCCTCTACCACTCTTTCTGCTGGACTGGTGGGGTTAGCATCAAAAAGGTAACTGCTTCTTGTGATCCTCCTGTCAGACTGGTGCATGAACACTTTAGCTTTTCAGAACTGCAAACAGGCATCTCTCTCATTCACCTCTACAGGATACTCTTTCTCCTGAGGCTGTGTTTCACGTGATCATAGGATCCAAGATAGGTACTTCCCATCTGGCTCCTTGTCCAGTATTTAGCTCCCCAGGGCACATGAAGAGTGGAAGTGGTGCCTGCTGGTGGATGCAAGTTCCAGGAGCTGAGAGACGCCACTTCTGGCTTCTTACTCCATTAACTATCTGGAGCTTCCTAACCTCCCCAGCAGTCTGCCACCAGCTCCTTGAAACTTCAGGTGGACTCACACTGACTGCTGTTTGAACTGCATCATTTGTGGTCACTCCTTTGGGATTAATTTTAAGCAGTGGGTTGTCCCTCCTGCTCTTACTCTGTTATGGTACATTCCATATGCTTCAAAGTGGAGAAACAAAGGCTCTAGTATGGAAAAATAAGGATACTCCCACAAAACAAACCATCAGTGATTTTAATTAAACAAACAAAAAAAAAGCTGCAGGATAACCTGGGCTTTTTTGTCAAATCTGACAAGAACAAAAATATTTTCTAGAGATGGGTAGATACATCAGCATTTACTATGTTACCCCAAACTTGGATGTGTCCTGGTGGGCAGGGATTATTGTATTTTTTTGTTTGATTTGTGGCAGTGTGGATCTTAAAACTAGGTCATTGATTTATTTGCTCCAGTGAGCTTCCACCTCCTTAAAGCTGGCTGCTGTGTTGTGCAGCTTGCTGGCTGAATCCTGGACTGGGGCAGGCTAAACAATACTGAACTGCCAGTAATGCATCTTTGTATGCGTGGGAAATTGTACTGGGTCAAAGCAAAGTAAATATTAACAAAATTAAAAAAGCAGGAGTATAAGCCAGTGAACATTTAATTATCTTAGTGCTTTGTTTACTTACTGTTGAATAGTTTGTGGTTTACCTTGGTATGAAAGATTTATTAGGATTATAGTCCAAGATGATGACAGCATGCACTGCAGTGCACAAACTGGATGTCAGCCTGTTTCCCTAAGAAGCTAATATCAACTCTTCATAACCTTCCTAGCAGCTCCCGAGCAGGGTTTTCAGCAAACTCGCATTCTATCTGATTGGACAGTGGGGCTGTGACTTACTAAGAGTTTTCTCCCACTTTGCATTTATTGAGAGGGGGGACGGGGATGGGACTTAGTGAGTCAGATTCCTTTCTGTACTACATCCATAAAGAGTTCATAGCCTCTTTTAGGAAAGTAAACTTTAATTGAACCACATCAGGAGATAAACGGCCGCCAGTATGTTTCCAGAGGCACTAACTTAAAATTTATTTCAAAGGTGTGTCCATGAATTTATTCCAAAAAACCTTCAGGACATGTATGTAGTTTCATTGTGATCCAGAATTAACTGTGCTTTTGTTTGCCACTCCTTTCTTAAGCAATTATTGGAGCTGGGATAGGTGGCACCTCTACAGCCTTTTTCCTACGCCAGAAGTTTGGGAGAGATGTGCTGATTGACATCTTTGAGAGAGGAGAGGTGGGAGGCCGTTTAGCTACAGTACATCTGGAGGGACAGGAATATGAGGCTGGGGGATCCGTCATTCATCCTCTGAACCTGCACATGAAGAACTTTGTCAAGGATCTGGGTATGGAGCATGCTGGCTTTCCCATGACATTTTCAATGTTAATTGTAGCATTCTTCATGTGTTTTGAGAGAGTATAATTTCAGGCTTCGTTTTGGTTTTGTTTTGGAGACTTTGAATCTTTTTTTTTTTTACATTTGCACAATGAGGCATTATTACAAAACAATAACAAGAAAGTAATCTTTAACTAATCTTCCCATTACTCATATGTCAATGTTTCCCTCTCTGATAGCATGCGTTAATACAATCTTTGTGAAAGTAGCATATGTTATTACAATAATTGTAAAAGCATTACATCACACAAGTATCACAACTGTGGTATTACATTACTAATAAACCCCAAATCTTTTTATACATATATTCCTTCACCTAATCACAGTAAGCCCACACTTTTTATGTTTTAGTTTTTTTTGGTAGTCTCTTGAATTATAATCTAGTAATACAACTGTTCATTTGTGATAACAGTTAACTTTGTTCTAGCGATGCATCAACAATGCGGGACTGTAGGAGGTGGTACATTCCTCTTATTGTCTCCAAGAAGGTATTTATGTAGGCTTAATTTCTGACAAGTTGATACACTGCACTACACTGTGAATTATTCTTGCATATTTGTTTTCCTTCGGAGTGGGTTGAGTGATAAAAACTGTTTACTGTAACTCCTGCTTTCCAACTTTTAAAAGTACACAGGGAGGAGGGTATGGGGTACTTGGCCTACAAGGGTCATTTGTAAAGTTGAGGAAGGTGTGGGAGTCAGGGGATCTCTTGGGCCACTAGTGATGCTTTTGGGGTGAGGGATCTGGAAATGCACACTTGGGCCACCAGAGAGGCTGATGTGTCTGGGAGAGGAGGATTGGGGAGTTTGCACTAGTGTTAAGTAGAGGTCTGTCAACAACACCTCCAGTTGACACTAGTAAAGACCAATTCACTCCAGCTTGTTAAGCACACATTCCATATCATCAAGCAGATCAATCCATAGACTGGTGGGTTGTGTCCATCTATCAGCAGGTGGAGATAGAGAGCAATCTTTTGCCTCTCTATATGTGGTCATGTGCTACCAGGAAATCCTCAGTATTATCTCTATCTAGCAGGTGTGTGGTCACACGCAGCAGCTCTGGCTTGGTCTCCACGCCTATTTACTTAGGCTTTGTTGAGTACCTGGGGTTGAGGGCTCTTTGTGAGCAAGTGCAAACCTGGTGGTGCCAGGTCCCTCCTTTTCTCCCCCCTCCCGCTGGCTCCGTTAAAAAAAAAAAAAAAAGGGAAAAACAACAATCTTGAAGCAGAAAAGATTTTCCTTGCAGCTGCTCACTGGGCATAATTCGTTGCAGCTCGGAGCAAGAAGCAGGTAATTTTACCTTTTCCTAGGGGGCAGGGGGTTCCCCAAACGTTTCCCTCGTGGATCATGGCGTTGGATGGTAAGGGCGCAAAAAAGCGTGGGGATCGGAGGCAGAGAAGCCCTTTTTGGGCGCCCTTCCGGACTTTGCTGATTTAGCCGGTTTTTCCTCTGCTGGGGCGTCGACGGCTTTTCCCGCCTTAGGCGCCCATCCCCCGATATCCGCCCTTCTGACGTCGGTCGCCCATGCAGCTCGGACGGCCTCTGGTATGGCCGCCTTTGAGTTGGGCGGCGGTAAGAAGATGACGAAGTTTAAGCGCCATGCTTCCCGTATGGCTCCTTTGTGGAGTGACACACCGGATGCCATTTTGGATGCGCAGCGCACCTCTCCCCCGCTCTATGAAGTGGAGGTTGAGAGTTCCTCTAGGGCTGTGGCCCAGGTTGCAGAGGTGCACAGACAGGGAGGTTTCTCTCCCCGAGTTTATTTTGTTGCTGGATCAGGCCTTTCAACTGCAAAACGCTGCTCCTGCTCCCCTGTCAGATATGGGGGAAGAGGCTTCCCTGATCAAGCACCCTCGGGTGGATCTTCAGGTCTTGGGGGACTCTGTTTCCTCTGATGTAGATGAGGGCAGCATTTCTGAGTTCTCCCAAAGGTCCCTTGGGGATTCTTTTGAGAAGGCTGATCCGCGCCCTGATGGGGGAGATGACCCCTCTGCAGCGCGGCTTTATCGCTCAGAGGAATTGCCTAACCTGTTAGTTCAGGCTATGAGCATCTTGAGTATTTCCTCTCCGGAGGAAGGCCCTCCTTCAGCCTTGGCGGGTTCCGCTATTATGTTGGGAACCAAGCGCCCTTCCAGGACCTTCCACATCCATGAAGCCATGAAAACTCTAATTTCGGCTCAGTGGGATTCTCCAGAGGTGAGCCTCAAGGTAGCCAGGGCCATGACTCGTCTGTACCCTCTGCCAGAGGGTGAAAAGGAGGCCTTGCGCTGGCCGGCAGTGGACTCTCTAATCACTGCGGTGACAAAAAAGATGGCTTTGCCGGTGGAAGATGGCTCTGCCCTTAAGGATTCACAGGACAGGAAATTGGAAGCGGCCTTAAAGTTAGCCTTTGAGGCGGCCGCCTTGAGTTTGCAGGCCTCAGTTTGCAGCTCCTATGTGGCCAGGGCATGCCTGATGGTGGTGCAGCGGGCCTCCCCCTCGGATCCTTCCTTGAGGGCGGATTGGCTGGTCCTGGAGTCGGACTTGGCTTACTTGGCAGACTTGCTGTATGATATTTTGAGAGCCTCAGCTAAAGGTATGTCTCAGACAGTCTTTGCCCGTCGATGGCTTTGGCTTAAGCATTGGTCATCTGACCATGCCTCCAAATCCTGCTTAACAAAGTTGCCTTTTAAGGGCAGGCTGCTCTTCGGGGATGAGCTGGACAAGATCGTGATGGATCTCGGCAGTTCTAAAGGCAAAAGGTTGCCGGAGGTCAAGGCAAGGGCCAGCGGTGCTTGCCCTGGTTCCTCTAAGGGCCGTTTTCAAGAAGCCCCTTCGGTATCTCCCAGGCAAGTCGGGCTCCTCCTCCTTCAAGCAGAGGTTCTCCCCGAAGCAGCATTCCTTTCGCAGAGACTGCCACTCAGGAGGTTCTTCCTCCGGTCCTCCCCCAGGGTCTCGTACCCAATGACGTGGCCCTGGTCCATGGCCCAGAGCAGATAGGAGGAAGGCTGTCCTCTTTTCTGGGCGAGTGGACCAGGGTAACTTCAGACGCTTGGGTTCTAGAAGTCATCAGAGACGGCTACAAGTTGGAGTTCTGCCGGCCCCTGAGAGACGGGTTCGTGAAATCTCCCTGCAAGTCTCCCCTCAAAGTGCCAGCAGTTCAGCAGACTCTGGACAACTTGCTTCGCCTTGGGGCGGTGGTCCCAGTGCCCGTAGAGCAGCGTTTGCTTTGTGGTGCCAAAGAAAGGAGGCTCTTCTCGGCCTATTCTCGACCTCAAGGGAGTCAATCGGGCCTTGCAAATACGGCATTTCCGTATGGAGACTCTCCGCTCCGTGATTGCTGCGGTACAAGAAGGAGAATTCCTGGCATCCTTGGACATCAAGGAAGCTTATCTGCACATTCCCATCTGGCCGCCTCATCAGCGCTTCCTGCGCTTTGCAATGCTGGGCCAGCACTTCCAGTTCAGAGCCCTCCCGTTCGGGTTGGCTACGGCTCCGCGGACCTTCTCCAAAGTGATGGTGGTCATTGCAGCTTATCTCCGCAAGGAAGGAGTGCAAGTCCATCCCTACCTGGACGACTGGCTGATTCGAGCTCCCTCCTTTGTGGAGTGTGGGAGAGCGACGGACAGGGTCATTGCTCTTCTGAGCTCCCTGGGATGGATCATCAACCGGGAGAAAAGTCAGCTGCACCCATCTCAGTCCCTGGAGTATCTGGGTGTTCGGTTCAACACCCAAGTGGGCAGAGTGTTCCTGCCGGAGAACCGGAGCCTCAAGCTTTAGGCCCAGATGGGGCCGGTTCCTAGCCTCCTCAGCTCCTCGGGCTTGGGATTATGTGCAACTGTTGGGCTCCATGACGGCCACGATGGAGGTAGTGCCCTGGGCCAGGGCCCATATGAGACTACTACAGCACTCTCTTCTGCGGCGCTGGACTCCGGTTTTGGAGGATTACGCAGTTCACCTTCCCCTGGACCCGGTGGTGAGAAGGGCGCTAAGTTGGTGGCTGAGGTCAGACAAGTTGTCAACCGGTATGCCTCTGACATCCCCGGAGTGGATTGTCGTTACGACGGACGCCTGCTTGACGGGCTGGGGAGCCCACTGCCTAGGAAGGACAGCGCAGGGGATATGGTCGCCAGCGGAGGCGAAGTGGTCCATCAACCTCTTGGAACTTCAGGCTATTCGGTTGGCGCTTCAAGCGTTTCTTCAGGTACAGATACTGAAGCCGGTTCGAATCCTGTCAGACAATGCCACGGCCGTGGCTTATGTCAATCGCCAGGGAGGTACCAGGAGCGCCCCCCTAGCCAGGGAGGCCATGAAGTTATGCCAGTGGGCAGAGGCGAATCTGGACCAGCTGTCGGTGGCTCACATTGCGGGAGTCTTGAATGTCGAGGTGGACTTTCTCAGTCGCCATACCTTGGATCCTGGAGAGTGGCAGCTGTCTGCCCGGGTGTTCTCGGAGATTACAAAGCGCTGGGGCATGCCGACCTTGGATCTGATGGCGACCTCAGCCAATTGCCAAGTGCCGCGGTTCTTCAGCAGAGGACTGGACCCTCGATCTCTGGGGGTTGATGCTCTTCTCCAGCAGAGGCAGGTACAGGAGCTTCTCTACGTGTTCCCGCCTTGACCTATGCTGGGCAGAATTCTCGGCCGGGTGGCGAAACACCCAGGCCAGGTGGTCCTGGTGGGTCCAGACTGGCCCAGATGCCCTTGGTATGCGGACCTGATCCGGCTTTTCGTGGACAGTCCTCTGCGGCTTCCAGCGGAGCGGGGCCTCTTACATCAGGGTCCTATGGTGATGGAGGATCCCTCCCCCTTTGGTCTTACGGCCTGGCTCTTGAGCGGAAGTGGCTGAAGAAGAAGGGCTTCTCAGACAAGGTCATCGCCACTATGCTGAGAGCACGGAAATGCTCTACTTCTACGTACACCAGGGTATGGCGTACCTTTGTATCATGGTGCGAAGCAGGATCCCTGTCGCCCTTCACGGCGCCAATTGCTTCAGTGTTGGCATTCCTGCAAGAAGGTCTGGAGAAAGGCCTGTTGCTCAGCTCTCTTAAGGTCCAGGTAGCTGCTCTAGCTTGCTTCAGGAGTTGCCTGAAGGGTGTTTCCCTGGCTTCTCAGCCAGATGTGGTGCGTTTTCTCAAAGGGGTTAATCATCTACGCCCTCCTCTGCACTCGATAGTGCCTACATGGAATGTTAATCTGGTGCTGCAGGCCTTGCAGAAGCCGCCCTTTGAGCCATTATTGCAGCTGTCTCTGAAGGACCTGACGTTGAAAGCGGTCTTTTTGGTGACAATCGCTTCAGCCAGGAGGGTTTCCGAGCTCCAGGCACTCTCATGTAGAGAGCCGTTCCTGCGGTTCACGGAGGCAGGAGTGTCTATTCGCCCAGTGCCTTCCTTCCTGCTCAAGATTGTTTCTCGCTTCCATGTGAATCAGCAGCTTTGTCTACCCTCCTTCCGTAGGGAGGATTATCCAGAGGAATATTGTGCTCTCAGATGCCTGGATGTTAGACGAGTTATCATCAGATACTTGGAAGTGACCAACGATTTCCAGAAGTCAGATCACCTGTTCGTGCTGTTCGCGGGCCCCCATAGGGGTCTGCAGGCATCTAAACCTACCGTGGCACGATGGGTCAAGGAAACGATTGCGGCAGCTTTTGTGGCCACAGGGAAGGTGCCGCCTATCCAGCTGAAGGCTCATTCTACTAGAGCACAGGTGGCTTCGATGGCAGAGTCCAGGTCAGTTTCCTTGGAGGAGATTTGCAGATCAGCGACTTGGGCGTCGGCTCATACCTTCTCACGGCATTATCGCTTGGACATGGCAGCACGGGCCAAGGCCCAGTTTGGGGCTTCAGTGTTGCGTTCTGGGATTTCCATGTCCCGCCCTGGGTGAGTACTGCTTGGGTACATCCCACCAGTCTATGGACTGATGATATGGAAGGTAAAATTATGTATCATACCTGATAATTTTCTTTCCATTAATCATAGCAGATCAATCCATAGTCCCTCCCAGATATCTGTACTGTTTGTTCTAGTTCAGTTATATTTCAGGTTCAAGTTTAGACTTCAGTTCCTGTTTAGGAGGACTTCGAGTTCAAGTTCTTCCACTTGGATTTCCCTGGAGTTGGGACGACTTTGTGTTACAGTGAGCTGCTGCTTCTCTCCCCCCCCCCCCCCCCCGTTTCGACGGTGGTTGTTTGTTTTGTTACATTTGTACCCCATGCTTTCCCACTCATGGCAGGCTCAATGCGGCTTACATGGGGCAATGGAGGGTTAAGTGACTTGCCCAGAGTCACAAGGAGCTGCCTGTGCCTGAAGTGGGAATCAAACTCAGTTCCTCAGTTCCCCAGGACCAAAGTCCACCACCCTAACCACTAGGCCACTCCTCCAGGATTCATAACTAAATTATGCCAGTGCTCCCTCTCGCTTCGTGCGGTAGTAGGGTAGCTTTGTTTCCCTCTCACTTTGGCGGTGATGGGTTAAGCCAGCTCCTCCCGCGGTTGCGGTAGCAGGATATGCCAGTTCCCCCTGCGTCAGCGGGTGTGGGTGCCCCCCCCCCGCTTCGGTGGTGGTTGGGTGGCGGAGTGTCCCTTTGTGGGTGTAATTCTCTGTTTGGTGATTCCTGCGGATGGAGCTTTGACATCGATTATACTGAGGATTTCCTGGTAGCACATGACCACATATAGAGAGGCAAAAGATTGCTCTCTATCTCCACCTGCTGGTAGATGGACACAACCCACCAGTCTATGGATTGATCTGCTATGCTTAATGGAAAGAAAATTATCAGGTATGATAAATAATTTTACCTTTTTTCCAGTGGGCCGATTTTTCCATAGTATTGGTTACTTCATTGGGGAGCTAGATTTTAGTTTAGACTTGTGTTAGGAAACACACGCTTAGTATAGTAACACTTTCATACGTGCAGCAGGATCCTCCCCTTGATTTTGTGATGGTACACTGTAGAACTGAAGACCTAAGAAATGGATGTACATATCCTCCAGCGTTTAAAAAGCAGAGTTGCCTGAACAAGGCTATTAAAGGGTCTTGTCTTTTTGCAGGTCTTTCAGTTCGTTCAAGCCAGACCAAACTCACAGGGATCTACAATGGGGAGGAGTTTGTTTTTGAGGAAAGTGAGTGGTTCATAATCAATATTATCAAACTTATCTGGAGATATGGATTCAGCTTCCTGCGAATGTACATGTGGGTAGAGGACATGATGGACAAGTTCATGAGGTAATTGGTGAGGTGATTCTTCTATGAACCATAAAATCTTCCAAAGACATTCATGGATGTTGATAAAGTGATGATGGGAAGGAGGTGGGATGACATGACTGCTTTTAATAATCTTGAAATGCTACATTTCGTTGCCTTTTCTTTACTAGACATGGTGACAAGAGTGTGTGGCAGAACCAGTCATTCAGCTTAATAAAATCAATCCAGAAAATGCGTTAGAAATTTTAAAATGTGCCTTTGTTGTGTAGAGTTTTTCTAATTATTTTCATCCTCTGATCTGCAGTGGGAGATTACCTGAATCATTTTTGAAAAATTGAAAGCAGACTTTAGCCTTGCTTTTGGAATTGTGCAAAAGTCCAGGACCAACAAAGATTTTCTGCTTTAGATGTCACTTTTAATTGTGTGAGTTTAAGCAAGTTACTTAAGGCAGGATTGTTAAAATTCACTTATGTTAGAATGAAACCGTGGAATAAGGAACCATGAGTAGGTGATTGTGTGGGTGGGAGGGAGTCTTTAATTCTAAAGCAGTACTAGGAAAGTTTATTAACTCCTTAGAATGGTCTGTTTTAGCAGTTTGTACTCCAAATATGATTAGTCTAATCTGAACCCCCAATATGAGAGAAAGATAATCCATATAAATTACTCAGATAAAAAGGATATGTTTTGATTATTCAATAAAAAAACTTCAACCATAAGTACCTTGCTGTGAAAAAGTATGTGATTCATTCATTCATTCAGTAACTGGTGGCACCTCCTTGAGCAGCAGTATCTTCAGCTAAATGTTTCCTGTAACTGTGGATCAGTGTTTCGCATTGGGCCAAAACTCCTCAAGGGCATTCTTCCACATGAACATCTTATTTCAGATTTTGTTCTAACATTTCAGTAGAGTTTAGGGTTTTGTACCAATCAAAAACACATAGGATCCAATATACTAGACCACGCTAGTGATTCCTGGCACAGCAAATGAGAGGCTATGGGCTTCCTCTCATTTGTTGAGCGGGAATCGCTAGCGTGGCTTTGTAAAAGAGGCCCTAAGTTTCGGCTGAAAATTCGCCTAAATTTAGCTGCTCTAGTTATGTTTGTACATTTAGGACTGCCAATCATATTCCTAGGTGTAGGAGACTAATTTAGGTGCCTAATGATGATGGGGTTTTTTTCTCTGTTCCTGTTGCCGCCCACTTTCGGACTCCTACAGTTAGGAGTTCAGTGAAAGTTTTGAGAATACATGTAGGAACTCAACCCTAGTAAATTTTCACAGAGGCCAGTTTAGGAGCCTAACCCTCTGAAAATTGACCCCTTAATCTCTTCTTCCATCATTGTATAATAGATATACTCAGATGTTTGGATCATTGTTTTGCCGCATGACCCACTTCTTAGCTTCAGCTGAAGGTCAGATTCCCTGACATTGCCCTCCTAAAATATTTTGATACGAAGCAGAATTCTGGTTCCGTCAATGAAGACAAGTTGTCCAGGTCCTGATTCAGCAAAGCAACCCCACACTATGAAGTGGAGATCTTGGTTATTTTCATTTATGGCTCCAGAATCATAGAATATTCACTTATTGTTTCACGCACTGATTTTGAATTAGTCTTATTGAGGACTCACATTTTTATGTATTTATTTATTTAACAATTCTATACTACGTACTGGCCTAGAGAGCCTATTGAAGCAGTGTACAACAAATTAAACCATACAAACTACACAAACCCCCATAAATCACCCCCAGCCAACGGCAGCTAGCCTAAAACATACTACTGTTTAAAATAGCTATGTCTTTTTATGCCTTGTGGAACTGGTAATAGCTTCCTGGAGAGTTGCATAAAGAAACTTGTTCTATGATTCTGGAGCCACAACTGAAAATGCCCGAGATCTCCACTTCACCTATTGTACCTTCTTCAGTGTCTGTACGTCCAGGAATGCCCCGTCTTGAATGAAATTGATGCCTTGGTACGTGGGTAACTAGTTTTTGCAACAAATATACTGGTCCTTCACTGTGTAGTGCTAGAAAAGTCAAAACATAGAAGTTTAAACTTCACCCGAGCTTGCACAGGCAACCAGTGTAAGACACTGAAACAGAGGTTGAACCGACTGCCACTGAGGTACCTTAAAAATCACTTGTGATTCTGAGTCACTTATAGGCATTTCCGAAACCTACCTGGCAAGCCAATATATTACACATTAATGCCTGAAATGGGGAGCACTGACAATTGGACCAGCAGCTGAAACAGATCAACCAGTAAGGAGGACTTTGACACAGTGTCTGCAATTTATCTCTCACTCTTTCAGCCACCTGGACCTCCCCCAACAAAGCCCAATTTCAAAAACAAGTGCTGTTCTGCAAATATCTGCTTTATTTACATAGTGTGTATTTGCAAGAGGACATACTCAGGGGCGGACGTAGGTAAGGCTCTCATTTAACGTACATAACTTACAGAGGGGGGGGTCCTTTACAAAGGCGCAGTAGCATTTTTAGTGCACTCTAATATTAGCATGCACTAAATGCTAGAGATGCTCATAGTAATATATGGGCATCTCTAGCGTTTAGCACACGCTTATTTTTAGCGCGCGCTAAAAACAGTAGTGCGCCTTTGTAAAAGGACCCCCAGAGTGTTGTAAGTTATGCACGTACCTGCTGCACTTAGGTGCTTACATTTACCCCAGCTCTATGGCAGGCATGTGTAAGGTATTGTTAATACTCAGTTACGCTAGTATTCTGCAAAGGAAGGTAGGTCCCTACTTTCTTTATAGAATAGGCTCCTATTATACACCCTTCAAGTGCCTAATTGGAGGTTCCCAGTTATAAAATTATCCTTGTTATTCTTACTTCATATGTGTTGTCTCTAACATGGAATTGTGTAATTTTATAAACTACTTTCAAATAATAATGGTATGATGGTAAGAACTTGTAATTCTCATAAACTTTTTATTAGTGTTGGTAGTTCCCACTTAATTATCTGGGCAATACGAGAATGGTTGAACCATCATTCTCAGGCTCCTTAGATTTATCAAATGACTCCGTATCGTCCAGACAGGCTGGACTAGTCCTGATTTTACTTCCAGTGTATTTATGAACTTATACAGTACAGTCTCAATTATCCAACGTAAATGGGACAGACCTGTTGTAGGATAAGTAAAAAATAGGATAATACAGAAACCACTGCATAAACCCCTTAAACAATGCATAAACAAAGACATAGAGATCCTGATTTTCAAAAATTGTTCGAAAACAAACATTTTTAATATAAATAAATTGATGACATTACTGGGGGTTTCTGGTGGATATGCTGGATGGTCAGATTAGGAAAGATCAGATAATTGAGACTACTGTAGTTCCAGTGTGAGAAAAGCAATTTATACATGCGAGGGGAGTGAAAGCCAGGACTGGCCAGGTGACTCAAGCTAGTTCATAACCCAGCTCATTCTTTTCTTTCTTATTTTTGACATGCTTCTGAGAATCAGTAACATAGTTTTCCTCCTTCCTTTTTTTTTTTTTTTTAATAATTTAAGGATCTATCGCTATCAGTCATTTGAGTACTCCTTCAGCACTATAGAATCACTGCTTCATGCCCTGGGAGGGAACGACTTCACGCAGAAACTCAATTGCACCATTGATGAAACGATGCAGAAAGCCGGCTTCTCTGAGAAGTTCATCAGTGAAATAGTCACCCCTGCTATGAGGGTTAATTATGGCCAAAGTGCAAAAGTTAATGGCTTTGTAGGTAGGTAAAATGTCTTCCTTAATTTTTTTTTGTCTTGGAACAAACTTAGATACTTCAATTATAAAACATTTGCTTTCTCCTTACTTAGTAAAAAAGCCCCTATGCAAGATGTTTTTCAGCAACAGATACACTAATGCCTGTTTCCAACCTCAAAGAAACTCTCCTGAAAGGCTGTGATTTACTAAACAAAGCATAGAATCAAAGATACCCTTTGATGGGTTCTTTAATAGCAAAAGGGAAAGAGAAGAGGAGGAGAAGGACAGGGAAACAAGACCTTTTGATACAAAAAAAGTGAAGAAATTAAGCTAAAAGATGACCATATCATGCCTCTCTAATATGCTTGATGATGGCTTAATGGTAACACATTTATATTCCATCTCTATCTGAGGCAGAGCACAATAAAAACACACATTATCAAAAGAAAACATTCCTAATAATAATAAATGATCACAATATTGTACTCTCCCCCACTCCACAAACCTATCCCCACCCTGATGCTCCATATCAAACCACAATCATTCAACGCACTCCTGTCCTTCAGATTGCATATATTGGGGAAAAAAGGTGGCCCTTCAGTAGAAGATCCAAGAGGAAAATAGCAGGTGAATTAGTAGTGCAGCTCTTTTGTAGAGATACGACTAGAGAATGACACGGGGACAAAATTTGTCTCTGTCCCCGCCCCGTCTCTGTGGGTTCTGTCTCTGTCCTCGCAGGTCCTTTCCTGTCCCTGCCCGATCCCTGTGGGCTCTGTTCTCATCTGCAGAAGCCTCGAACGCTTATGATTTTATATTTAAATCTTTTTATTAAAGTAAAAAAAGGAACAATATGCTGTGCAACGATTGTGTATAAATTACAAATAGAAAACAATAATAACTAGCAGCTATAATAACCCACCATCACCACCCTCTACCCTTCCAACTCCAACAATAGCTGACTTCTACCCCAAGGAATCCTAATCCACTACTACTACTTATCATTTCGATAGCGCTACTAGACATATGCAACGCTGTACACTTGAACATGAAGAGACAGTCCCTGCTCGACAGAGCTTACAATCTAATTAGGACAGACAAACAGGACAAACGAGATAAGGGAATATTAAAGTGAGGATGATAAAATATGGGTTCTTAACAAGTGAACAAGAGTTAGGAGTTAAAAGCAGCATCAAAAAGGTGGGCTTTTAGCTTAGATTTGAAGACGGACAGAGATGGAACTTGACGTACCGGCCCAGGAAGTCTATTCCAGGCATAAGGTGCAGCAAGATAAAAGGAACGGAGTCTGGAGTTAGCGGTGGAGGAGAAGGGTGCAGATAAGAGATTTACCCAGTGAACAGAGTTCCCGGGGAGGAATGTAGGGAGAGTGGAGAGGTATAGAGGAGCTGCAGAGTGAATGCATTTATAGGTCAATAAGAGGAGTTTGAACTGTATGCGGAAATGGATAGGAAGCCAGTGAAGTGACTTGAGAAGAGGGCTAATATGAACATAACGACACTGGTGGAATATTAGTCGTGCAGCAGAATGTTGAACAGATTATTATTATTATTTGTAGCATTTGTATCCCACATTTTCCCACCTATTTGCAGGCTCAATGTGGCTTACATTTGCCTTAATGGCAAATGCCATTTCCGGGTAACTGAGTTACATATGGTATTACATTAAAGGTGCATATATACAAGGTGACATACATGGAGCATAACATATATGAAGCAGATCATGGTATATATATACATCGTGTACATATATATAAGGTAAAGAAGAATAGATAATGGTATTGTATGAGGTTCCTGAACAATAGGTTGGCTTGTAACATACATTAGGTCATTGTAAATAGATCTTATTCAGTTTAATGTTTAGGGTGGTATTGCTTGCTTGTTAATATCAGGGAGGTTAGCCTTCTGTGTGATAAGAGATCGGTTTTGTATAGATCGTGTATAGTGTTATTATTTAGTATCTAAGATCTTGAAAAGATCTGTTTTCAGTAGCCTTCGGAAGATGGGTAGGTCTTGTGTTGTTTTTATGGCCTTCAGTAGTGCGTTCCATAACTGCGTGCAGATGTATGAGAAACTGGTCGCGTATGTGGATTTGTACTTTAGTCCTTTACAATTAGGATAATGGAGATTGAGGAATGGAGATTGAAGAGGAGAGAGATGACTAAGTGGGAGACCTGTGAGAAGCAAGTTGCAATAGTTCTATATGCCCTAGAGGGGAGAAATATGCCCTGTCTGTGGATGAATAAGAAGTCATCAGCAATCTCAGGATTCAGTCTAGCTCTCCTGTCTTCCACAGTCCCTCCTGCAATAGAAGATGTCTTCTTAGAAGATGTGCTGGCAGCAGGATGTAAAGGCTCCCCCATGCAAATTTTGCTAGCTGTGGCCAGCATGTTTGCTTGTTTAAAAAAAAATATATTGTCATCTGCATCAAACAAACATAAGTAACAGTCCAATTCATTAATAGGCTATAAAGTAGAAAGTGACACGGGGACAAAGTTTGTCCCCATCCACACGGGATCTGTCCCCGGCACCATGTCGTTCTCTAGATATGACCATACTTTGTACAGTATTTTGCTTTCAAAAATAGAAACCATTGGTGTCTGGACAAGCCGTGGGCAGGAAACTATAGGGAAGCTTAAGGCAGTCATCAATCGAGTGGAAGTTTTTTGCTTGGATTGTCATAAGATGTAGTCGGAGAAGAGTGGTAATCTTTTCTTGGCAAATTTCTCAGCATTAAGGTAGTATTCCTGTTCTTCTTAGCTCTGAGACTGCTGATTTTGTTTTCGTCCAAGATTGCTGTGCCCTGTGTATTTGTTGTTTAAGAAGTCTTAGACCCTAGCAGTAATACCAGGGATAGAGGTGCCAACTAGAGTAAGAGAGAGGTTTAATTAGGGCCATGGTACTTACTGCAGTGGAAATAATAGATAACCATTCTTATGTATGCTCGCCCAAAGAAACAAGGGGGATTCTGAGGCAGGAACAAGATTACGTGAAATTTTGTAAATGTTTGAAGAAACGGGTATTTGATAAATATTTGTATGGATCTTCTTGACTTTTATTGATGCCATTATTATTAATTACTGTCATTTTCTATTTTATTGTTTAATTGTAAGTTCCCTCTTATTAATTTTATGTTTAACCCTGAGCTGAAGGTTGAGGTGGTAAATAAATTGTTAATTGTAAATGGTTCAAAGAAGCTTGGAAAGAGAGGGAGGGCAGAAAACTTCCAGCATAAGTCGGTCAGCCTCTGAGTGTCCATTGATTTGAAGTTCCTTGTGTTTTAATACAAGCAATGGCCATGGGTATCTGGATGTGGTAACAGCGGTTAGCGTATCTGGGTTTAAAAAAGGTTTGGACAAATTCCTGGAGGAAAAGTCCATAGTCTGTTATTGAGACATGGGAAGCAACTCTTCGCCTGGGATTTGTAGTATGGAGTGTTGCCACAATTTGGGTTTCTGCCAGGTACTTGTGACCTGGCTTGGCCACTGTTTGGAAAACAGGATACTGGGCTAGATGGACCATTGGTCTGACCCAGTATGGCTATTCTTATGTTCTTATGAGATAGCCTCAATGACAGCATTACTAAAATAAAATGGTGGATGGACCATGATAGAGGTGATGGGCCTAGTGGAGTAAGCTAATCATCTATTCCCAAAGAAAATAAGAGATCAAGATGTCCTGCTTGATGCGTGGGAAAGTGTATATAGTGTGAAAGCCCTAAGGATTTCATTATTACAATAAACTCCCTATCTCTGTATGTGTGCATGTGTATATATCTGTCTCTAGACAGATATCACAAATCAGAAGTCTATTTTCTAAAATTATCACAACACATGCAGAGGCTCACAAAAACCTTTATTCTATGCAGATTAGTGGAAAGTGTGCATGTCTTACCTTTCCATTAAGCACAGGGTGAGCGTATGCTGGGGAGCTACCTTTTTCTGGTCTGGGCCTGGAGCTTTGACAGGCTGTACCCCAGCTACGTAGGTTGGGCTCTTGTCCCTTAAAGAGGACCAGGGACTTCATCTCTATACCACCTTCACAGGGCCAAACAAACTAATTTTTAGCACCACTTCCAAGGTCTCTAGTTTTTGATGCATGGCCCACTCCATTCCACTGCCTGTGATTACAGAAATCCAGGTATGAATTTATAAATGCTTAAACCAGGGTTAAGAAATTCTTGGGTAACAAGTAGGCCAGTGCTTGTCAAATAATACCTAAGTAAGAAAAGTAGAAGTTAACACACATGAAATATGGGTCTCTACAAGATGGTACATTTAACGAGATGCCCAGGTTTCCCCAAGTTCTTCCTTGACATGTCATGTTTTCAAGACACTCCTAATAAGAGACATTTGCATGCATAGCGCTTCCATTGTATGCAGTTTTATATAATACATAGTCATTATGATTATGTTTATTTCAGCTTGATGAATTGCTTTTTTAACATGTAAATCAATGATGTACAAAAATACATAATAATCAATTAAAATGGAAAGAATGCCAATAAGAACAGGAAAGAACCTTTCATACAAAGATCAAATAACTGGAGAGACACAGTTCCATCCATTACACATCTGCTTGGTAAAATTACTCCCATTGACAGGGACGCTTTAGGGTATAAAGTTATTTAAAATAGTGGGTTTTCAAAAGGACTTTGAAACTTCTTCAAAGGGGGTTCAGATCTAATAACCAGAGGAAGGCCATTTCCATAGGAAAGGGGCCAAAAAATAAAGGCACTTTTTCTTGTCATTTCATAATAAGCCTGCCTAGAATTAGGTAGGAAAAGCCGATGGTTACTGATGGAGTACAGACAATCCAACCCATTTGAAGTTCTTGAGTACTGGGAATGGCTACCACAGATTTATGATTGGATTATGTATTTTATCAATATTTTATTTGTAAACCAGTTTGGCTTGTGTAGAATTAACAGCAAATAAATCAAGCAATTAACAAAAGCGTTGAGTGGTGGGTTCAGTTGCTGCTTCTTGTGTTGTTTAGCATACACAAGATAATTTACAACAGCCTGCTCCAAGAAGTTTGCAGTTTGCTTACCAAAAAGGTTAAAAGACTTGTTTACACTCGCATATTGAGTGGTGGTGGGTTGAGGAACCAGACTGGGGCTCTGTGTTCTAAAGTGCCTCTTGTGCTTCCTAGTATAGGGTTTAACAGCTTCCTGTGGATTTTCTTTCCTTTGTAGGTGCTGTATCTTTGGCTGGTACTGACTCTGGTCTCTGGGCAGTGGAAGGTGGCAACAAACTTGTGTGTTTTGGACTTCTTTACTCTTCCAAAGCCCAACTAATCTTGGGTACAGTTACATCTATAAAGGAGAAGACAAGGCCCCAGCGGACAGGTCAGTTCATGGCTGTATTAAGATAGAGGCTTCCTGGGTCTTAAATGTAGAGAGGGGAGGATCCCTGTCAGATTTAGGCCATGCCAGGCTGCTGGCAGATAGAAGCACCAGCAGAGAATAAGGGCTGGTGAAAGCTGTCACTGACTGTGGAAGTTTTGCTACTTACTCTTTGGAATTTCGGGAGCATTACTTCTCACCTATGCCCATCTCTTTCTGCTTGCCTTCCTGTGCAGTCAAAACTGCGAGGGGCTTTGTAGTTTTGTGAGACCCACCGACTGCAGAAAAGAACTGGCAGGAAGCAACAGATATGAATTGCTGTATACATACACCTCTGCTGGTTTGATGATGGGATAGAAGGGGAAAATGAGTTGAAGATAATTATTCAGAGAGCAGGTGTGATGATGTGAATAGGGTAGGCTGTTTACATCAAAGAGGTACCCACGGTCCTTCAAAAGCATAATCCTGCCCTTTATCAGTTAAAGTTTGAAGGAAGTTATGCTTAGTGGCATGAAGGGATGGAAAGTGGGAATGGAAGGGGGGCGGGAGGGGGTGGGGTGGGGGGGAGGGAGAGGGAGGAGGGAGGGGAAATTCCTGTATGGCTATGGTGGCATGATGAAAATAAGGAAGATCTGGGGGGTAGGCCGAATAAGTCTGAAGAGGGATTCATATCGAGCTGAGAGGGTGGAGGCTGGGACACTCTCTCGGAGTATATTGCAGGGAAACAGACAGGCAGTGGCTACAGAAAGAGGGGTGACATGACAACTTTACAGATAATAACATGGAATGTGGGGGGTATATCCTCTCCGATCAAGAGACAAAAAATACTAAAAACACTGAATGATAAGAAAGTGTCCATAGCATTCTTGCAGGAAACGCACCTCACTAGGGAAGAACATAAAAAGTTGAAAGCCTGGTGGGTGGGGGAAGTGTACGAAGCGGCAGCAGTCAAAAAAAAGGGAGGAGTAGCGATCCTAATTAGGAAAAACCTTAATGTGGAGGTCAAAAAAGTGGTGGCAGATCCAGGGAGGAGATATGTCCTTGCATCAGTGGTGGTGGAACATCAACCATTAGTGTTGTGTAATATATATGCTCCAAACAATTTTGATAAGCGGTTTGTAATGTAGCTTATTCGCAGGATACATACAATGGGTGAAATACCATTAGTGGTGGGAGGGGACTTGAATGATGTAATGGACCCAATATGGGATAGATCTAAACCGACAGGGAAGGAACTGAATAGAAGGGAAAGGGGCACTACGAGGGTATGTGATGCATTAGAATTGGTAGATGTCTGGAGATTGTTACATCCGATAGATAAGGACTTTACACACCTCTCCAGAGCTCATCATACACTATCTCGAATAGATCAGTTAAAGTTTACTGTGTGGCGTTTTGGAGTTTTCAGGGGCTCATCAGCTATGAAACTTCAAAAACAACTAAGCTGATGCCTGTTCTGCTGCAGCTTTAGACTATTTTGGGGACCTGGCAGTTTTTTTGCCTGTTCCTCTGTGCCACTGTTGAGTCTTCATTCACAATTTTTTTTTTTTTTGGTTACATTTGTACCCCGTGCTTTCCCACTCATAGCAGGCTCAATGCGGCTTACATATTATGTACAGGTACTTATTTGTACCTGGGGCAATGGAGGGTTAAGTGACTTGCCCAGAGTCACAAGGAGCTGCCTGTGCCTACAGTGGGAATCGAACCCAGTTCCCCAGGACCAAAGTCCACCACACTAACCACTAGGCCACTCATCCTGTATTTTAAACTCTTTCCTTCCAGCAGCCTAGGCTAGCTATCATATTGACCATCTTCAGCTAGGGGCCACTGATCAGAGCACCTTCCAAATCCCAGTATATGTGTACTCTAGGCACAGCTACTATCTAGTAAGCAATGTGGGATGGGGCCTGTGAATATTGATTTTAGGGCAGCCCTTGGATAGCCTGGGGAACAGAATCCAGGTTTGGTATTTTTTGTTGGTAAGAAACTAGAATAGCAAATACCAATATGTAGTAGGAGGAAAACTGGGATAGGATGTTTGCACCAAAGCCCTAGAACCAGCTGATAATTAAGTGGTCATAACACTAGCTGGCAGGAGGTGATGGCTTTGATCTAGATTCATAGGGATAGGGTTCTTTTGGTTTCACTGAATGCTAAATCAGAGTATGTTAAGTGGATCAGACTATATAATCTGATGAAATTACCTCTTCCTCTTTGTGTTCTTGCAGGAGGTATACTCAAAATGTATGAAGTAAGCTACCAGACGGCATCAGGCACCCTTTCAAACCTATATGACATTATTATTATTGCTACTCCATTGAATCATGGTATGTCCAATATCCATTTCCTTGATTTCAGTCCCCCAATTGAGACATTCCAAAAGAATTATCATCAGACCGTGGCCACTTTCATCCACGGGCGTATAAATGCATCCTTCTTTGGCTGGCAGGATGGCTCTGATTTTAATTTAGCAGACATTTTGACCACAGGAAACTCCAAGTTGTTCCTGAATAGCATTGGTGCAGTGTCTCCAGTGAAGAGCACGAATGACCACACTCTGAAACCAGCATCCACTTCCTGCATCTGGAAAGTGTTCTCACCTGAATCACTGACAGAGGAGCAGCTGCAGCTGTTGTTTACTTCGTATCATTCGGTGATAGAAAGGAAGTGGCTGGCCTACCCTCAGTACAACCCCCCTGAAAAGTGCCCACCTATCATTCTCCATGACCGGATGTACTATGTCAATGCCATAGAAAGGGCAGCCAGTGCCATGGAAATGAGTGCCATTGCAGCCAAGAATGTGGCACTCCTTGCTCACCACCATTGGTATAACAAATTGGACAAGATTGACCAAGAGGATTTAAATGAAAAACTCAAGTCAGAGCTATGAGAGAGTTGAATTTGGGGAAGATGAAGAGGCAGGCCTTTTCAGACCTATCTGGATGAGAGTTAGCAGCAGCCTGAATTCCCAGTCTGCAAGAAGACTAAAGCATATAAATTAACACTGTTCTTTCTCAACAGGGGGATGGGAGCATCCACTAATGTTAATAGCCAACAAAAGTAGGACTGGTTCTATATTTTTCTAATACATCCATCATGAATTTCTATTAGTTTTAGCCAGGGCTTCCATTTGTTTTAACACACCTAAAACATGCAAATTGAATATAGGTACATTAATTCATAGGTTAACAAATTAAATTGGCTGTATAGGCACTTGTCAATACAAAAAGCAAATGTCACCCAAGCACAGTTGTGCTTTGCTGGTGCCTAGAGCTAGCCCTGTTCAACACTTTATGGGTTAGTGTACCTCCTTCCCCCATGCCCTACTTTCTGTATGAATAGAAAATGTGAACAAAAATAACTAGTATTTTAGAAACTTTTTAAAGATCCAGATAAGATGATAAAACTCAAAAACTTTGTACAATATGGTAATGAAATGTGTGTTTTTAAACAAATTGTATTTATCCTCAACATAGTTGTAGGCCAGGTACATGCAGTTAAGCTGTTTTTGTAAACAGCTGCTGTTAAAACACTTTTAAATCCTCTAGTTCTGATCAGTAAGCTAGCAGTAGGCTCCTGCAATCAAACTGGTCCTCAGGTTGCCACTCTAACCCTCTGCAGCAGAGGCAGAATATTTTTAGAGCCTCTGGAGTGCATGGGAGCTTCCATGACCCAGATGAGGGAGGGAAAACAAAAAGCTGCACCTCTCATTAGCAAGACCAGATAACCCCCATCAAAATTAAGGCACTCCACATCCAAGACTTCAAGAAACAAGTATTCCATTTTTTATGTGAGACTGTTTCTTGTCTTAAGGGAGGGGTGGTGAGGTTGTAAGCTGAAACTCAGCACCTTCTTAACAGATTAAACCTATACTTTAGAAATTTTTCTATATATATATATATATATATATATATATATATATATATACACACACACACACACACTAGTAAAAAAAAAAAAAGGCCTGTTTCTGACACAAATGAAACGGGCGCTAGCAAGGTTTTCCTGGGAATGTGCTTGAGTGTGTGAGTTGACTGTGTGAGCGAGTGTGAATGTGCAAGTGTGTGTGAGTGTATCTGTGAGACAGTGTGTGACAGAGTGAGAGTGTGTGTGCATGAGAGAGTGTGCGGCAGGGCCCCTCCCTCCCTGTCTCCTTACCCCTCCCCTTTTTCTTCCCATCCCCCCTCGCAGCTTCAGGGTCATGGCTCCCCCCCCCCCCTCCGGCTGTCAGGGTGGTGAGCCTTCCCACTCTCCGGCTGTCAGGGTGGTGAGCCCTCCCACCCTCTGGCTGTCAGGGTCGTGGGCCCCCCCCCCCTCCGCCTGTCAGGGTCGTGGGCCCCTCCCGCCCTCTCTCTCCCACGTTCAGGGTGGCTGGCTGGCTCCCTCTCTCACCCTCAGGCTGCCTGCCTGCCTGCCTGCCTCTGTCCCTCCCACTTTGAGGCTGCCTGCCTGCCTGCCTCCCTCCCTCCCTCTCAGAGACAGAGGGTTGCAGTTCAGAGATGGATTCCACACAGCTTTTTAAAAGTTGAAGCTGCATGAGACCCTGAAAAGTAAAGGTTGCAGCAGGAAGGGGGAGGGACCTTGCACTGTCACGCCACCTTACCTCAGTGGCGTACCTCGGGGCCATCAGTCTTCCCGTTGGTGGCGTGTCCGCTGCTTTGCGGCTCTCTGCCGGCACCTTCCCCATCATCGGCGCTATCTGTGGCCTTGCGGCTGTCTGCCAGCATCTTCCGAAATGCTTTTAAAAAGGAAGCGGGGCACCGCAGGCAGCCATCGCCTCTCAGCTGTGCATCCGCTCTTCTTCTCACCTTTGACGTCACTGACCCTGGAGAAGAACCCAGAGGAGCACACTGCGCAGCGACATCAGAGGTGAGAGGAGGAGCGGATGCACAGCTGATGGCTGCCTGCGGTGCCCCCGCTTCCTTTTTAAAAGCATTTCTGCGGGTTTTTTTTTTTTTTTGTATTGGACCGGGGGTGCTGAGCTGCTGTAGGACGGGGGGGGGGGGGGGGGTTAGCAGCGGCGACATGTGGAGGGTGGTAGTGGTGGCAACTTGGGGGGTTGTAAGGGTGAGGGACATTGACTTTGGGGGGGGGGGGTGAGCTGATGTAGGACAGAGGGGGGCTGGCTCTTAGTGGTGTAGATTGGTCTGCCACGCCCTAGCGTCAAACGTGATGACATCGAGGGCAGAGCAATGCGATTGGTTGAGTGCTATTGCTCCGCCCTCGTCATCACATTTGACGCAAGGGCGGGGCAAACACTCATAGGCAAATTTCGATCTACACCACCATAAATTTAGAATGTTGGGAATTGGAGGCTTCATTAGAACGTTGGGGTTGTGAATTATGTCTGGATGGGGCGTGGCTGAGGGCAGGTCTATGAGTGAGTGGTGCTGCCAGCCTAGCCTACCAACAGTATTGGGCTTCAGTGTTTCCCTGCCACACAGTGAGCTTCAGCATGTTGGAGTTGAGAATTATTTGTATAGATTATAAAAATAACAAAGTAGGGTGCAATGGTAATCAGAGGACAACATCCTCTGACATTCATGTTCTTGCTTGTTTTACTGAAGAATTTGGCTTTAGATTGATATGTGATTGAGTAAGACTGTTTACTGCTTCCAAACATTCAGAAATACTAGGGCTGATGGTAAAGTAAGGGCACAGATCTAGAGATCATACAATGATCAGTGGAAACAAATTCCTGCATATAAACCTTGCTGTTCAAGCAGTCTGCCATGTCTGGAAACCCAGAGAAAAGCTTCCTCGCCAACAGGATTTTGCCAGCTTTTGTGGCTTGAAAGAGCTCACCAACCTTCTCTTACTACTACTACTATTTAGCATTTCTATAGCGCTACAAGGCATACGCAGCGCTGCACAAACATAGAAGAAAGACAGTCCCTGCTCAAAGAGCTTACAATCTAATAGACAAAAAATAAAGTAAGCAAATCAATTAATGTGAACGGGAAGGAAGAGAGGAGGGTAGGTGGAGGCGAGTGGTTACGAGTCAAAAGCAATGTTTAAGAGGTGGGCTTTCAGTCTAGATTTAAAGGTGGCCAAGGATGGGGCATGACGTAGGGGCTCAGGAAGTTTATTCCAGGCGTAGGGTGCAGCGAGACAGAAGGCGCGAAGTCCTCCTACAACATCCTTTGGCACACTGGATAAATTATAAAACGACTAATTTATAATTCTTTATAATCAATTATAATGCTTTATTAAAAGCTTTAATAAAAAATAAAGGAGTGGGCTCAGGTATGTACAGCAAAGGCTTCTTTGACTTTGTTGGTCATCCTTCTACTTGGGCTGCAGGTAGTAAAGAAGTCTGTAGTGACGCTATACTCGTTCCAAGGCTTCTAACATGATGATGCTGTTTCCTCGTATTACCTGAAAATTCAGAGTAAGAGGGCAGTTAATATTCCCCACTGTAAAGAAAGTAACACTTTCCTTTTACACTCTGCCCCCCCCCCCCCCCCCACGGATTGCAACGTTCCCATAGACTTGAATCTCACACAGAAAACATTATTGATGTGCTCTGATAAATCAGCGTCACTGATGAGATATGCAAGCTGGTAAACAAAAAAAAAAAATGACCATTAGGACAATCCAATTCTTAATTCAAGTACAGAAACAAGCACTATTCTAACTGCACAGGAAGGTTTTATTAGGTTTAAGTTGCACCTGGTGCAAGTTTCACAAGATGCAAGCCTGAGATTGAACCAGAGTTCCTTCCTCTCCCACCCAGCTTAAACCTAGTAAGAATCACCCATCTGGAGCTAGAATAGTGTTTGGCTGCGAGGATAAGCAGGAACAGCTGATTCAGGGGCACAACATTTCAGATAGCAAGGTTCTCAGATTGATCAAGCTCTGTTTAACCTGTTCCTGATCCATAATAGCACATGGCTGCCTATTTGCTGGCTTTTATTTTCCTCAAAACTTTCACAGGGCAGTCTGAAAATCCAAATATACTATAACTGGCTCAGCTTTGTTTACATGTTAATTCATGCTTTCATATAAAAGTGTAGCAGACCTCTTGTGGCTAGCCATGGTTGACTCTGTCCCATTAAACCATTTCAATTTTGTTCATAGTTTTAACCATGATTGTCAGGCGCACCAGATCACCCCACATAGATTGTAACAATAGTAAAAATGGTAGATCTATAATTTCATTTTTAAGTTCTTGCAGGAAGCTGGGGTCTATACCATTCCATTCATTTGCTCTGCTGTTCTTAGTTTGTTAATATGACCTATTATAGGTTTTAGATTCATTGATATTTTAGTTCCTCTGAATCAATACCATTAAATACTATTGCTATAGCATCCCACTGATCAATCCAGAGACTTATGGGTTATGCCCCTCTACGAGCAGGTGGAGATAGAGAGAACTTCAGAGGTTTACAATATATGTTCTTGTGCAGCCACCTTAACCCTCAGTATTCTATCTAGCAGGTGGACGGTCATAACCGTACAGCTCTGGATTGATTGGCTCCTGGCCTGGTCCCCTAGGTCCAGTCAAGCTTCTGGGGTCTTGGCAGGTCCCTTCCTCCCCCATCACCCCCTCCTCTGCCTGACTGCGGTTTGTGGTTCTCTCACATGTGATTATAGACTCCTGCCCTAAAAAAAACCCCCCAAAACATTTGAGCACCGTAAAAAAACAAAACTCCGCCTCAGTCTGTTTCATCCAGCACAGTGCACTTATGGCGGTTTGCAGTACCGACTGAGGGGTGTGAGCACCAACTTGGTAGGCGACAGCTATTTCTGAGGGGATGAGTAGTCTACCCAACCTGCGCCAGTGCAGGAGAGCAAATGTGGCTCCTGGTGTGGAAGCCGCTGGGCTGCTGCTGTTTCCCATGCTAGAGCTCCTCCTGTTGCGCCTATGCAGGCAGCTGTACAGCTCGACACCGCAGAGCGTTGTGCTCCTTCCTGGTTTTGGCAGTGCAAGGCAGCTGTTTTCTTGGACACACATATGCCTGAGGGTGCCATCCTGCCTGCCACACCACATAGCGAGGCTGAAGCACCAGCGGTCCCTTGGGGCCTGAGTCACCCTGCAATTCCAGCAGTTTAAGTGCAGGCCTTTCAGAAGATGTGAGTGGGGAACTAGGGTGGATCAATCCCAATTTCTTCAAATTTATCATTTTTTTTTTTAAGGAACAAAGGCTTCTGAGGAGGAGGCCTGGGGTAGAGTTTGCAGACGTCTTTTGTCCTACAGACTCATAAGGGAGTCCTCTGGTCTCCCACAACTTTGAGTCACAGCTTCCCAAGGGCGAGGTCAGAGGCCCAATAGACTCGTGCAGCTGTTCAGTGGCAGCGAGAACCTTAAGCTGCAGCTTGGCAAGTACTATCTGAAAGTCTTCTGGTGGACATGCCTGTGACTCGCGAGGTGACATGGTTTGGGTGCACCCTCTTACAGTTGCACTAAGAATATTTCTCTACTATCCTCAAGGAGGTTCAGTGTCTGTGTGCAGCATTAATGGAGGGGAGAAAGGGATCAGGATTAGGGCAGATCCTACTCTTTCCCTTTCTCAGAGCATGGCAGTACAGATGGGGTTTTGTTAAGTCAGGCTTAGGGCTGTTGACTCCACGTTTGTGAGAAATGTTACATTTTGAGATGATTGAGGCTAGTGCACTCCTAGGTTTCTCTCTGTCTCCATGGTAATCCTGCACCCTCTGTGCTGCCCTGATGGCATTTGCTCTGGGTGCACTGTTTACATCAAACTAGTTTTATTCAGGAGGGTGGCTGGCCTTTCAACTTGAAGGTTACAGGTTCAAAGCTGGTTTATCCATCCTGGTAGAAGCTGTGGACTCAGCTATGTTGCCAATGGGGCATATTTTATATCATGCTCTTACTGCTTGCCTGGGCAAGCAGTTCTTCCATGACTGGAACAGTTATCACTATGCTCTTGTACTAAAGATTGCTTTTCTCTCTCTTTCTGCACACTGGTACTGGCCACACATTTGCATACTAGCTGCAGCCACCCTGGTAGCCACAGCGTTCCCGGTACCTCTAATTGCTTCTATGGCATTTTTGCACCTTTTCAAGGTATAGGGCACCTAGCGTTTCATGAGGAGTGGACCAGGAACTACTTTAGTGTAGAGGTAGCTTAAGAGTTGTTGCAACCGGATGAGAGCAAGAACAGAGCTCTAGAGGTGCTGCTTCACATCCCGCTGCAGCTTGTAATCTGTGGTGCACAATGGTGCAAACAAGCCATATGCTGCTACGGCATCTGGCTCTGGTTCTCAACCGCACTTGTTAGCTCCAATGTGCAGCCACACCAGCGAAGTTAGCTCTGGCTTAGGCATCAGAACTCTGACGTGGCTTCTTACCTTTTGGAAATAATCTTGGGCTTGGAGAAGATCTAGGGCAGTTGGGTAAAGACCTGAGGGACGCCCAAGACTCCAAGATTGCCAGGGGGTGAGTCTAAGGATGATTTTATGTTTAAAGCTGATTATCAACTATGATATCAACAAAAAAATACAGCAAGTAAATATTACTCTCAAAATAAGTACAAAAGCAAAATATGAAGCAGACCAGAAATCTTCAAAAAGTTTTACATTTTCTCCCCCCTCACCAACCAAACCCCAACCCTAATGTCCCATACTACATGAGAACATGCAGGAATAAGCCAGAAAAACAAAAAACTGTCAAGTCCATCACAAGGTCTGAAAGATAAAGGTCCAAGGGTCAAACCCAAGACAAGCAACAAAATTAACAGAATGTCCCAGATTAGGAGAAGCAGCTAGCTAAGAGCCAACCGTGGCTGGGATAGTGTGGAGAAAAGATTGAGTTGCCTCCACCAATAAATAAAAAAAAAAAAAAAAAAGATGAGTTTGATTCCTATAAGTAATCCAAAGTCATGCAAGTTAAAGTAATGCACTGAAAATCTTCCATTCATACAATTGAGTACAAAGAGGAGCAAAAGCTTTATGCTGAGCACGCACTCTAACAGTATAGTCTTGGAAACAAAGAACTTTGATTATCATATTCCAGATGATTCCCATGGTGTAATGCCTGAAGTATTGCATTACATTGCTTATGAGCATAATGACAAACACGGAGGACCACCACACAGTAGCAATATTCCTTGAACCTACTTGATGACCTCACTCAATCTTAAAAGGTACCTCCAGAGTGCCCAAGGGTAAAAATTGTGGAATCCAGCTCTCTAATACACCCCCAGTTTCAACTAGGCCCACGAGACGTAAATTACTGCATCGTGTTTTTCCTTCAAAATCAAGTTTATGTTCCAATACCATACTACGCAATTGCTCCACTTCCCGAGAAGAACTTTGGCCCTGGGATTCCAATACTCCATCCCGCTGCTGCTGTGAATCCAATTCCAAATCAAGATTATCCAAACACTAATATGCAACCTCTGTTCTATCGTGAAGCTGTTGTAATTTAGCATCCAATGACACCTCCACTACACCTCTGATACAGTATCTGAAGTCCACATGGTGCTTACTGAAGGACTTGGTGAAGGCGATATAGCCACCATCTTAGCCAATACTCCCTTTCTGCCCAACTTCACTTGCGAGGTATCTTCAAAACCAACTCTGAGGCTTTCAAATCCACTTCCTGCCAGAATAGGAAGAACCACAGCAGAATGCAAAAATCACCCAAGTCTGGCAAAAGATATAGGTCAAAACTGTGGCTTTTATTGGTGGGAAGACAGAGGAGCCGAGCAGACCTCCGCTCCTGTCCTAGGAATTACAGCTATGGAAGATTTAAAATTCCTCTCAGTTTTGTCATAGGTTTCGTGAGGCCAGGAAAACCACTTTCAGGGTTTCTGCTTCCACTACAAGCCGCCTTGCTGCTGGCAGAATGAGCAGCTTCAACTCTAGGTCTACCTATGCCTGCTGCATCTCCCAATGATGAACCTCAGTTCACTCCTCAGGTTTTGCAATAGCAGGACTCCTCTATGGGTTTCATGAGGAGTGGACCAAGATTGCCTCAGACTATGTGTCTTAGTTTTCTATCGCACGGTTACAACCTGAACTTGTCTCCATGCAAGTTCGAACACAAACATCAGGCAGTTCTTGCCACCTTGCCAACGCTTTTGCCTTTAAGCACAGTCGAGTCTGTCCCCAGTTGCAATTGGGAGAATGGGAAGTTGTTCCCTTTGCTTGGTAGTTCCAGCCAGGGAGTTTCCAGCTGAGTTTGGATGTAATAAGAGTCTAGGGTATTTACGGTTCAACTGTTCACAATGGGAACCTAGCAGTGTGTATAGTTCAATCCGGCGGTGAGAGTTTCTAGCCTCCCTGGACCTCAAGGAAACATGCTTTCATATTCCCATATAAGTACATAAGTAGTGCCATACTGGGAAAGACCAAAGGTCCATCTAGCCCAGCATCCTGTCACCGACAGTGGCCAATCCAGGTCAAGGGCACCTGGCACGCTCCCCAAACGTAAAAACATTCCAGACAAGTTATACCTAAAAATGCGGAATTTTTCCAAGTCCATTTAATAGCGGTCTATGGACTTGTCCTTTAGGAATCTATCTAACCCCTTTTTAAACTCCGTCAAGCTAACCGCCCGTACCACGTTCTCCGGCAACGAATTCCAGAGTCTAATTACACGTTGGGTGAAGAAAAATTTTCTCCGATTCGTTTTAAATTTACCACACTGTAGCTTCAACTCATGCCCTCTAGTCCTAGTATTTTTGGATAGCGTGAACAGTCGCTTCACATCCACCCGATCCATTCCACTCATTATTTTATACACTTCTATCATATCTCCCCTCAGCCGTCTCTTCTCCAAGCTGAAAAGCCCTAGTCTTCTCAGCCTCTCTTCATAGGAAAGTCGTCCCATCCCCACTATCATTTTCGTCGCCCTTCGCTGTACCTTTTCCAATTCTACTATATCTTTTTTGAGATACGGAGACCAGTACTGAACACAATACTCCAGGTGCGGTCGCACCATGGAGCGATACAACGGCATTATAACATCCGCACACCTGGACTCCATACCCTTCCTAATAACACCCAACATTCTATTCGCTTTCCTAGCCGCAGCAGCACACTGAGCAGAAGGTTTCAGCGTATCATCGACGACGACACCCAGATCCCTTTCTTGATCCGTAACTCCTAACGCGGAACCTTGCAAGACGTAGCTATAATTCGGGTTCCTCTTACCCACATGCATCACTTTGCACTTGTCAACATTGAACTTCATCTGCCACTTGCACGCCCATTCTCCCAGTCTCGCAGGTCCTCCTGTAATCGTTCACATTCCTCCTGCGACTTGACGACCCTGAATAATTTTGTGTCATCGGCGAATTTAATTACCTCACTAGTTATTCCCATCTCTAGGTCATTTATAAATACATTAAAAAGCAACGGACCCAGCACAGACCCCTGCGGGACCCCACTAACTACCCTCCTCCACTGAGAATACTGGCCACGCAATCCTACTCTCTGCTTCCTATCTTTCAACCAGTTCTTAATCCATAATAATACCCTACCTCCGATTCCATGACTCTGCAATTTCTTCAGGAGTCTTTCGTGCGGCACTTTGTCAAACGCCTTCTGAAAATCCAGATATACAATATCAACCGGCTCCCCATTGTCCACATGTTTGCTTACCCCCTCAAAAAAATGCATTAGATTGGTGAGGCAAGACTTCCCTTCACTAAATCCGTGCTGACTTTGTCTCATCAGTCCATGTTTTTGTATATGCTCTGCAATTTTATTCTTAATAATAGCCTCCACCATCTTGCCCGGCACCGACGTCAGACTCACCGGTCTATAATTTCCCGGATCTCCTCTGGAACCCTTCTTAAAATCGGAGTAACATTGGCTACCCTCCAGTCTTCCGGTACTACACTCGATTTTAGGGACAGATTGCATATTTCTAACAGTAGCTCCGCAAGTTCATTTTTTAGTTCTATTAATACTCTGGGATGAATACCATCAGGTCCCGGTGATTTACTACTCTTCAGCTTGCTGAACTGACCCATTACATCCTCCAAGGTTACAGAGAATTTGTTTAGTTTCTCTGACTCCCCCGCTTCAAATATTCTTTCCGGCACCGGTGTCCCCCCCAAATCCTCCTCGGTGAAGACCGAAGCAAAGAATTCATTTAATTTCTCCGCTACGGCTTTGTCCTCCTTGATCGCCCCTTTAACACCATTTTCGTCCAGCGGCCCAACCGACTCTTTGGCCGGTTTCCTGCTTTTAATGTATCTAAAAAAATTTTTACTATGTATTTTTGCTTCCAACGCTAATTTCTTCTCAAAGTCCTTTTTTGCCCTCCTTATCTCCGCTTTGCATTTGGCTTGGCATTCCTTATGATCTATCCTGTTACTTTCAGTTGGTTCTCTTCTCCACTTTCTGAAGGATTGTTTTTTGGCTCTAATGATTTCCTTTATCTTACTGTTTAGCCACGCCGGCTGACGTTTAGTCTTTTTTCCCTTTTTTCTAATACGTGGAATATATTTGTCCTGAACCTCCAGGATGGTGTTTTTAAACAGCATCCACGCCTGATGCAAGTTTTTTACTCTGCGAGCTGCTCCTTTCAGTCTTTTTTTCACCATTTTTCTCATTTTGTCGTAATCACCTTTTCTATAGTTAAACGCTAGTGTACTTGATTTCCTAGTTTCACTTCCTTCAATGCCAATATCAAAACCGATCATATTATGATCACTGTTATCAAGCGGCCCTCGTATCGTTACCTCCTGCACTAGATCATGAGCACCACTAAGGACTAAGTCTAGTATTTTTCCTTCTCTTGTCAGCTCCTGAACTAGCTGTTCCATGAAGCTGTCCTTGATTTCATCAAGAAATCTTATGTCCCTTGCGTGTACAGATGTTACATTAACCCAGTCTATATGCGGGTAATTGAAATCCCCCATTATTATTGTGTTGCCCAGTTTGTTTGCGTCCCTGATTTCCTTTAACATTTCCGCATCCGTCTGTTCGTCCTGGCCAGGCGGACGGTAGTACACTCCTATCACTATCCTTTTCCCCTTTGCACATGGAATTTCAATCCACAGTGATTCCAAGGAGTGTTTTGTTTCCTGCAGAAATTTCAATCTATTTGATTCAAGGCTCTCATTAATATACAATGCTACCCCTCCACCAATCCGATTCACCCTATCACTACGATATAATTTGTACCCCGGTATGACAGTGTCCCACTGGTTATCCTCCTTCCACCAGGTCTCAGAGATGCCTATTATATCTAATTTTTCATTTAGTGCAATATATTCCAACTCCCCCATCTTATTTCTTAGGCTCCTGGCATTCGCATATAGACATTTCAAACTATGTTTGTTGTTCCTAAGTACATCATGCTTAGTACTTGACAGTATTAATTGGCAATCTTTTGTCTGATTTTTATTGTTATTTAAAGATACCCGATCTACTACAATCTCTTTTGCAACCTCACTATCAGGATACTCTATCTTCCCTGTTATGGTGATATCTTTGAAAGATACCTTATCCCGAACCATGCTCTTTTGAGCGACTGTCGGCCTTCCCCCCATTTCTAGTTTAAAAGCTGCTCTATCTCCTTCTTAAACGCCGATGCCAGCAGCCTGGTCCCACTCTGGTTAAGATGGAGCCCATCCTTTCGGAATAGGCTCCCCCTTCCCCAGAATGTTGCCCAGTTCCTAACAAATCTAAAGCCCTCCTCCCTGCACCATCGTCTCATCCACGCATTGAGACTCTGGAGCTCTGCCTGTCTCTTGGGCCCTGCGCGTGGCACAGGTAGCATTTCAGAAAATGCTACCCTGGAGGATCTGGATTTCAGCTTTCTACCTAAGAGCCTAAATTTTGCTTCCAGAACCTCTCTCCCACATTTTCCTATGTCATTAGTACCCACATGTACCAAGACAGCCGTCTCCTCCCCAGCACTATATAAAATCCTATCTAGGTGACGCGTGAGGTCCGCCACCTTCGCACCAGGCAGGCAAGTCACCAGGCGATCCTCACGTCCACCAGCCACCCAGCTATCTATATGCCTAATGATCGAATCACCAAGTACAACAGCTGTCCTAACCTTTCCCTCCCGGGCAACATTTGGAGATATATCCTCGGTGCGAAAGGATAATACATCCCCTGGTGGGCAGGTCCTGGCTACAGGAGTACTTCCTACTTCACCAGGGTGATGCTCTCCTTCTAGGAGACCTCCCTCCTCCAAGGTAGCACAGGGGCTACCTGACTGGAGGTGGGACTTCTCTACAACATCCCTGTAGGTCTCCTCTATGTACCTCTCTGTCTCCCTCAGCTCCATCAAGTCTGCTACTCTAGCCTCTAGAGAACGGACACGTTCTCTGAGAGCTAGGAGCTCTTTGCATCGGGCACACACATATGACACCTCACCAATTGGGAGATAATCATACATGTGACACTCAATGCAAAAGACTGGATAGCACCCCTCTCGCTGCTGGACTGCTGACTCCATCTTAGTGTTTTTTGAGTTTTTCCGTAATTTAAAACTTGCTAAAGTATTAAGGATATCAGCCTATCACTAACTTACAGTTCCTCCTTTAAACCCCAATCTTCAAGTTCCGAAAGCACAAGCAAAATTTGTTCACTTACCAGAGAAATATCCTCTTCTCCCAGAACTTAGAAGGAAAGCTTTCGCGCGCCTAACGGCGCGCGGCACCTTGAGCAGAGGCCCCGAGTGGATCGGAACAGACCTGGGAGTCACTCCGGCGAAGGCTCCGAGGATATGCAGATGAGCTGCAAGTCCTCCACGGCACCTGAGAAGGCAACCGGTGGGAGAGCTGGGCACCTCTCAACCAAGAAAAGGCTTACCAGGGGTTAGGCCGAAGCCAGCATTCCTCCCCCTGAGGGTCACCTGATCCTGGCTAAGAAGTACCTGGTAGCTCTGGGTAGGTGGAGCGAAAGCCCTGGGTAACTGTGGCGAAGGCCCTGGGAAGGTCGGGGTGGATTTGGGAGTCACCCCGGATGCAGCTGTGAGGATATGCAGAACGCTGCAAGTCCTCCACAGCACCTGGTAGGAGCACTGTGCACCTTGAGCACCTTCCTGTAGAAGGACTTTAGCAATTTATAACCTATGTCATTTAGCCTTTCCACATTACCAAGGACATTTTTTCAAGGTCATGGTGGTAGTGGCAGCTTTCCTTCATGAGGATGGATTACAGATTTATCCATACCTTGTGATTGGCTGATTTGCATAGAGCCATAGAGAGAGCCGCAAATGTCATCCAAGATAGCTACTCTTCTTTGGTCCTTAGGACTGGTAAACAATTTCACCAAGAGTCAGTTGTTTCCAACACAAATCTTGGCATATTGGGGGAGTGATGTTCCACATAGGCTAGGGAAGTCCTCTCTTCCTTTTGCTCCATAGCAACAGGTGCCAACCCAAGTCAGGTTCTATTTTCCCTACCAGGTCCGGGGATCTGGGAATAGGTTCAAGTTATATGCACAAGGATCTCTCTTTCTTGTACATTCCCCCATGGGCCTGATTCCTCATCAGATCACTTCAGGGGTTCCTTCTCAGCTTTGGTCCCCATCAAGCCAACTTAGTCTCAATGGGTGATTTCAACAAAACCTTCCACTGACATTTCAGAAGTTCTCTCTAGAAGGCCGCTATCGCCAGCTCGTAGGTTGATATCTGTTGCCGCAAGCTACGGCACACCCTTGGATCCCTTCCAAAAGGCAGGACTACCTCCTCCTCACTTGCCAGATGTGGAGTCGAGGCCGGCTTAGTTGACAGTTTCTTAAATGATTTGTTTCAGGCATCGAATAAGCAGATACCTTTGTCAGGCACAGCCTGTTTGATGTGGCTGTGCCGCTGGGTGGCAGATGCAGCTTCAAATGGAGACTGGTTCAGCTCCCTTTTCAGGGCAAGCTATTGTTTGAGGACTCTGAAGTTGGCAGAAGATCTGGGTGACTCAGACTCAGTGTCTTCCTAAGGATATGTCTACACGTTCTTTTCGGTCAGGTCAGGCTTGACCCATCTTTAAAGACACCAGGATTATCATCTGGGGCAGCCTAGTTTTCAGCGATCCAGGTTCAGTTCAAGCAGGGTTTCAGAACTCTTGACTTTGTCCATTCAAGATCCTCAGGATTTCTCCTGAAGGGGGGGGGGGGGGGGGCGCCACAGGTCTTGTCTTTTCTTCATAAGGTGGTTTCTGCCTTCCATGCCATTCAACCTTTGTCTCTTCCTGCTTTTGGACGCTCACCATGTACTATACTATTTGGAAGTGACCAGCGAGTTCCATTGGTCAGATCTTTGCTTCATGCTTTGCTCGGGACCTTAGGAAGGTAATGCAGCTTCCAAAGCCATAATGGCTTGCCATTTTTAAACTGGCAGGTGTGGGCATAGCGGGACAATGTCTGGGGTGACCCACTGAACAGACGTGACTTCCTGCATAGTCTCATGCACTGCAAAAGACTGAAGCGGTCTTCTAGTACTTGCCATTTTAAGGTTAGCAGATGTGGCGGTGGCAGGATCAGAAGCATATTTAGAACTTGGAGAGTCTTAGGTATACAGGAAGGCGACTCCTTATGATTCACCCGTACTGCGGTGGGATCATCAGATTCCTGACCCACTGAGCAGAAATGCCTCCTGGCATAGCTTCATGCTGTCTTCTTGCTGGTTGGAAACCAGATTCCCTATCTTGCAGAGCAGCGGTGGCCACTAGCTGAGAGGCAGCTTCTTCAGCTGGCCTCTATATGGGTCAGTCTCTCCCGTTGTGGGTGACAGCGCTTTCTTCCAGAACGCAGCCGACTTCCTTTTCCGTGTCCCATCTAGCTTCCGTGGCTGCCTTTTACAGTTTGGCCACTTGGTCCTCTGTCCTGCCGTGGATGGTTTGCAGATCGCCCACTTGGTCTGCTGTCCTTCCCTTGCTAGGCATTGCAGGCTTGACATGGCAGCACATGTGGCTGCGACCTATTGAGCATCGCTCCAGTCTGCTGAGGTTGTAGTACCCTGCCCCACTTGAGGACTGCTTTGGGCCATCCCACAAGTCTCTGGATTGATCAGTGGGATGCTATGGAAGGTAAAATTAGTCCTTACTTAATTTTCTTTCCATTAGTCTCAACAGATCAATCCAGAGGTCTGCTCTTTGTTGTTCTGGGATGTTTTCTTCTAGTTGCTTCAGTTTCATCAGATTTCTTTATTTGATTTTGGCTACAAAAAACCACCAAAAAACCCCAAACAAAAACAAACAGGAAATCTTCTATTGTCACCCTCCCACAGGAGCAGTTGAGCCTACATGGGCTTTATGCAGGCAAGAGAGGAATTACTGTTGGATTTCCTTTTCCTTATTCCATTGCTTTGATATCGACAATACTGAGGTTAAGGTGGCTGCACATGACCATATAAAGTAAACCTCTCAAGTTTCAAGTTATACCTCCACCTGCTGGTAGAGGGACATAACCCAGAAGTCTCTGGCTTGATCTGTTGGGACTAATGGAAATAAAATTGTTAGGTAAGGACAATTTTACCTTCTGGCATAGGTTGTTCCTTTACATTAGTGGTCTTTGCTAATTTTTAAGTTTATTGCCTCTTTGGATCCAAAGTGGCCAGACAGCCAACAAATATCTTCCCATGGGTCCACAACTGGGAATCCTGCCTAGTATAGTGCATCCCTCAGAGTACTGTTCCTATGTAGCAAGGGAGAGACATTATGAATGAACTGAGGGTGGACCTAGCCAGAACCCACTACTCATAACACCAGGCCTGGTGCAGTAGGCCCATTGCCAGGCCGACCCTAAGCTCACTCCTGGGATTGCTATTGTTGCATAAATGTGTTGGATCCTGCTATAGTCATCCTTCCCGCTCCCAAAAGAAAAGAAGCATATGGCAAGTTATGGATGCTGTGAGGCAATCTGACCATAGACATAACTCGTGGACCTGGAAGGAGAAAGCAAGGCAGACAGTTTGGGTAGGGAAGTAACTCAGGTACTGTAGCTTTAGCTCAGATTTGGAAAAGGCAAGTCAAATCTAAAATATAAATCAGCATCTTCCTACCCACTCTCCCTCTCCCGAGAGAGAGACACCCTGTCCAGCTGTGTGCCACCAGTCTGTACCAATGGCAGCACCCATTTGCCTACCAGCATCTTTCCACTCAACTACCAAATGCAGGAGTGGCTGCTACTGGAGCCTGATGAGCAGGGACCTCGCTGCCACATCACTATATACTATGTGGAGGTGCCAAACACTATCTTACTGCGCAGCCAACTGTTCCAAGCACACATGTAACATCATCCTAGCACCCACTAGGGCTGCCAGCAGCTCACACAGGGCCATGCTGCTGCGATGGTTGGCTGATCTACATCTCCATCACTGTGTACCGATATCCTCATGGGGTTGGATGTATGAGTCAATCCATCTACTTTCTGCTGCTCCATCTTTCAGAGTGCAGCCTACAAAAGCTTTCACCCTCTCAGGTGGGACTTCATATTGCTGATCTTGTGAGATCAACAGAAGGTAGGCTGTATTTTCAAGTGTGCAGGAACTGACTCCAGCTGCTTCTGAAATAATACAGCAGGAGCTGAGAAGTGGGACCAAGACTAGGATCCAGGTGAAGTATAAACAGTGGGAGCAGCTAATCCTCATAGTGGTGGGGTCTAGGTGCAGAATGACAAGGGCCACCACTGACTCACACGCCTTCCATTTAGTACCTCCGCTATAGCCTTACCCTCCCTAAATGTTCCTTTTACCCTCATACAGGAATACCCATTCCCCACCCTTGACTTGCCCCCTCCCAAAAATATTAATATTGTGCAGATTACTGTACATAAGCAGGCAAAATACAGCAAAATACTTTCTGCAGTACCCTAGTATAGAGAGCCTACAGTACATTAAAGGCTTAATGCTCTTTAGTAAAAGGACCACTCTGTATCTAATACGAACAGGGGGTAAAGCGAGTTGTGTACCTTGGACTTTTATGTGAAATTCACTGCAGTAGCCCTAGGGTACCCCACTGCTCTGCTGGGATGTCCGTGTGGTCAGTCTACTTAAGAATGCTGTCTCCTCATACATCCCAATGGTTTGATTTTGTGCGTTTTTCCTTTGGACTTTACCCCCCCCCCCCCCCCCCCAAAAAAAAAAAAAAAAATCATCCTAAAGATAGATGCATTGAGCACAAGCACATATAGCAAATGGCCATTTTTTAAAATAAGAAGTTGGGATGTTTTTCGGGTTTGAAAATGGCCATGTTCACTACTAGGATTTTTGGGCTTTGGATGTCATATTGAAAATGCCCCTCTTAATTTCCAGAAATCTCTTACTAGCCACTGTTTCTCATAACTTTTCACCCATACCAATCATCATCCAACCAGATAATTCCTTCATTCCTGCACTCCTCACCTCTTTGACTAGCTCCTTGTCCAGTACTAGTTTAATATGCAACTATGTCCCATGAAGTCTTTCCAGCACCGTCCCAACTGCTCTATCCCTCATAAGTTTTTCAGCCCCACCCTATCCCTCACCATTCTCCATGCTTTTCCCTGAGGTATTGAAATCTTCAGAGCAATAAATCAAGATCTTCCCTGATCCCCAACTCCATCAATTTTACACTCTCTCCTCAAGGAGCATATCTATTCACTAAATTATACTTCTATCCTAAATCACCATGTTCAGCCCTAGATACCTACTCCTTTGGACCTGATTATCTTCAAGATCTCAATATGAATGTTCCTTGCACCCAACACCCCAACTCTCCCCCCCCCCCCCCCCCCCCCCCCCCCCCCCCCCCCCATAATTCAAGCCAAAAAGTCTACATACTTATTTTGTGGGAACAGGTATGAGTCCTGGAAGAAAATAGCACCCCCCCCCCCAGCTGATTACCTCATGTATAAGCATCTGACAAGTTTAAACCTCACTTTTACTGATTCAGTCTTGAAACCATCAACTCCTCCTCACTCTGTTTTATTCCCCCGACTCATTTGAGCACATCATCCTGCTCCACTCATCTACCCCCACTCCCTGTACAACTAGACATTCATCTGCCCTTAGACTACTACTAATCATTTCTAAAACGCTACTAGATATACACAGCGCTGTACACGAACATAAAGAGACAGTCCTTGCTAATCTAATTAGGGCAGATAAGGGAATTAATAAGGTGGGAAAGATAAAACATACAAGGGTACTGTACAAGTGAATAGGGGTTAGGAGTTAAAAGCAGCATAAAAAAAATTGGGCTTTTAACCTAGATTTGAAGACGGCCAGAGATGGAGTTTGACGTACTGGCTCAGGAAGTCTATTCCAGGCATATGGTGCAGCAAGATAAAAGGAGCAGAGTCTGGAATTGGCAGTGGAAGAGGAGGGTATAGATAAGAGATTTACCCAATGAAAGGAGTTCCCGGGGAGGAGTGTAGGGAGAGAGAAGAGTGGAGAGGTACTGAGGAGCCTCTCTACCAATGCATGCCTACTAATTATTCAGTCTTCTTAACCTCTTGTCTCTCTTACACTAAAAAGACAGTGTCGCAGTCTTCCTCCCTCCATTCAAGGCATTAGAACTTTCTCCTGATGTCTTTCCTTACTTACCAAGAATATTCATTAAACTTACTCCCAATGCCCTTACACATACTCTTCCCTCCTCTTGACTGCTACCTGGGAATCTTTATTGCAAACTTTGAGAAGCGCTGAGAGAAAAGGACATTTCTCTGGTAAGTAAATATTATTTTGCTCTGTGCTTTGGGAACTTAAAGATTGGGGTTTAAAGCAGGAATTGTAGGTTATTGATAGGCAGAATAAAAATATAAAAAAAGCAAACTATCAACTAGTCTCCATACTTTTCCCCACTAGTTTTAAAACTTGAATTTTGTACTACAGCATTCACAGAAAGCCTCAAGCAGGCACAGCATGGCCCTACCACGTTCTCCTTCTCATAATCTAAACAAGCCTGGCGGAGATAGACATGAAAGTTTCTATCCTGGTAAGTAGCAGGGTTCATTCTCCATCTAGGGGAGAGCAGTTTCCCTCCACTGAAAGGATACCGTGACTGGGGAGTGGTCTGACAGTTCGCCTGTCTTTATAGAGGAAGCCGCCACCCTGCGAATCAGCCCATGTGAAAGAAGAAGATAATCCAAGCGCGCATGGACCTCATGCAGGTGAGAAAAATGTGTAGTCCTGCTCATCCACATGAAAATCTCCAGACGTCAATCACATCCCTGACAAGAAGACTGACACCCCCCCCCTCAATCTACTGTGGTCCCTAGAAGGCTTTTTAGGGGGGGGGGGGGGTTACAATCAATGCTAGGGTTGCTGGTAATATTAAAGTCACCTTCAATGATCAGCGAATAGTCATCGAAGGTTGCCAGCTTAGCCAAGGGGGGAGGGGGGAACCTTATGGGAGTATACAATAAGGGCATAAATACTGCAAAGGGTCACTCTGATTCTCTTTAGGGTGCCAACAGCATGTCTACCCTTCGGGTCATGATACAACTGGGGAAGGGTAAATACTAAAAAAGTCTTCCTAATTAAAATGGCTACTCCCCTCTGATGGCCATTATAGGCTGCAAAAAAAATAATTTTTCACCCACCTTTTTAATTTCAAGTGATCTACTGTGGTCAAGTGCGTTTCCTGCAAGAGAGTGATATCAGTGTGCTTCCGTTTTAATGCTTGGAGGATCCTAGTTTTTTTTTTTTTTTTTTTTTAAACTGACGAGTGCACCCCATCCACATTAATAGACATTAACTTCAAATCAGCTGTAACTGTTGAAGAAAAAGAGAAAACCCAAGAGAGGAAAGTGAGGTCCAAGAGTGGTCCAAGGGCTCCCCAGGAAAGCCCCCCCCCCCCCACTCAAACAGTTGCCATGGAGAAAAGGCAAAAAGAGAACCAACCAACCATATACAAAGGCAAGAGACAAAAAAATACCCCCCCCCAAAGACAGCTATGCAAGACAAACCCTCCCACACAACCTCCCGAGCCACACATGAATACCACATCAAAGTCCCAACATACAACCAGCACCCAAACTCAGTCACCAACCCATCCCCCTCCCCACACTTAAACATAATATGGGATGGCCCCCTCAGGCTGAAATAAAACTGTACACAAGAAAGAAATCAATGGTAACTGCTTTCCAGGAGCTGCTCAGCCATGTCACAAAGTCCCAAAAAGGGAGCCAAAACAGCCAGTTGCCTCGCTCTAATTTAGTGGAGCAGACCCCCATGAAAAATCTCAGAGGCCCATCCATCAGGCCCCAGCCGCCTCCTCACATCGTCCCCGGTGCTGGGCAAAATCAATCTAAGGGCCACCCCAGCAAGACTCAACAGGTCCGATGAAGAAAAGGAGCGGAGGTCCCTCTATTGTCCAAAGAAAGGTGGAATCAGACCAAATGGTAATCAGAAATTGGCAAAATAGTTCACGATAGTGTATAGTGAGTCCCAGCTATCACTCTCCGAGACACTAGCAATATAAGAAAGAAGGCAGCAACTAATCTCTGCAGTCCCTCCACAAACTTCTACAGATCAGCAGGGTCCGTGAAAAACAGTTATTTTCATGAAGCGCACACACCTTTGCAGGGTAAAGAAATCACAAATTGCACTCCTGTGGAAAAAAGGTGCTTGCAATGCTGACCCTCTACCTACGGAGGTCAGAAACCCTGGCCGAGTAGTCCTGGAACAACAGGACCCGTGTGCCCTGATATTCCACTTGATGCTGAGCCCTGAAGAGTTGCACTAGCTTCTCTTTATCAGTGTAGTTTCCAATGGATGAGGCCTCGAGTCTCCATCTTTAAGCGTGCCTATGCGGTGAATACACTCCACCTTCATGGAGAGGTCTGAGGACAGAAGGCCCAGCTTATGAGGCAACCATCTCTCCATGGAGTCCCAGAATTCTTTATCCTTGACTTTCACTGAGACCAATGATACAGACGATGTTCCTTCGCCTCGGGTTTCTTGGTCTTCTACATGTTGCAAAAGGGTTTTACATTGGGACTCCATATCAGTGAGGCATGCCTCAATCCCTTCTATGCGGTCTTTGACCCTGGGGAACTGGGTTTGGTTCCCACTGCAGCTCCTTGTGACTCTGGGCAAGTCACTTAACCCTCCATTGCCCCAGTAATGTAGTTGCAAAAACCACAGAAAGGCGGTATATGAAGTCACATTTCCCTTTCCCCTTCCCATCTTCTGCATGCTGCAGCCTAGAGCCCTACCTCTCCAGGTCCTTGCAGATATCATCCACAGACGCCTACAGTTTGGACAGTGTCATCTAGAACTGCAGTGAGCGGCTTAGTGAGCTCCCGGATAGCATCTTCTTGTAGAGTCAAGATCGAGGCTGTCACCAGTTCCGCTGCCATCTTGGGGTTCGCCTACAGTGCACAATCCTTCCCCACACGTGGGATCTTGGCCGGCATCCTATGCTGCATTTGCACAAACATAGCTAACACATGCACGGTTCAGTCCCCAAGTGTTTTGAAAGCCCAAAAAGGTGTTCCGGTGCAGCCTGGGATAAGAAATTCCAATTAGTTACCACCAGCACAGTTAGAGCGGATAGGGGCAGTCAGATGTCCGCTCAGTTAGACAGCATCATGTGACCCCCCCCCCCCCCCACTCCCAAATCATCTTAATTTTTTTTTCACCCTCTACACTACCCAAACTTATACCCCCCCTCCCCTCTCCAGGACCTGCCATTTCCGCACACGTTGATCCCTCATCAATTTCCTCTCCTAGCACAGCCATCCCTTCTAGAGAGTTGCATGGGGTCATAAATCCAACCCGACCCACTCATCCCTGCTGGAATCTAACCCATCCCCATCTGTCCCGTGGGTAAACTAACCCGTCCCCGCCCATCCCCACAACAATTTAATGGTACATTAAAAAAATTCCTGTCTGTTCTCTGGGTTCGAGCCGCAGCACTGCGGGCAAGGAAGGAACAGAAGTTGGAACACTCTGGTGTGCACATGTAAGACTTCTCTGATTCACTGGCACTGTGTGCTAAGAGATTGCAAAATGCACACGCCAGTAGGTCAGGTGACATCTGATGTTCGTGCCTATGTCAGAGCGGAGGTCTGCTTATCAGCCCGGGAGCAGAGAGGATTAATAGTGTCATATAGTAAATGACAGCAGATAAAAAATGGAACGGTCCATCCAGTCTGCCCAGACAATCATCATCAATTCATGATTAAATCAACAATGAATGTAATATATTTATGGTCTTTCTGTGGTGTTTCTGGGACATAGACCATAGAAGTCCGCCTGGCCCTATCCTTATGTGCCAACTGCTGGAGTTGCCTTCGAAGCCCACTCCAGCCTATTCATCATCTCATTTGCTGGACACAGACCGTAAAAGTCTGTCCAGCCCTGTTCTCATGTTCCAGCCACTAAAAGATGCTGCCTAAGCCCTTTCCAGTCCACCTTAAACCAGATTGCCATATATGAGATACAGACCATACAGGCCTCCCAGTATCAGCCCTAGCTCATCACAGCCAGAGTCACCATCTAAGTGTCACGACACATCCACACACATGCAGCCATTTTAGTTTTTTGTATAGCTTCCATTTTCTAATTAAAGATATTCTATGTTTATCCCATGCCTTTTTGAATTTCATCACCATTTGTATCTCTACCACCACCTTAAAGGAGACTTTCCGCATCTGTGCTATTAAAGCAAGGAGGAGGAGACAGAACTCAAAGAAGTTGGTACTCGGTAGGCGAGAGGCTGGCGCAAGTGTAGCATACACTTCTCCACAGGAACCCCGCAGGAACTGCTTCCGTCCCCATGGGATCCCACGGGATTCCCGCAATCCCCGTTCCCATGCAAGTCCCTAATCTCTTCTAACTTCATGACTGCCTCCACTGAACTTGTTTCCCTCTGGAATCAACCCTTAGAGCTCAACTGCCATCTCCGCCACAGCGCAGCCTCCTTCACCAACGCCACCACTTGCATAATCAGTGGTATCACAGTGGTTTAGCCTTATTATGGCATCAATCTTCACAATGAAAGGGCATGGAGAAAGCACAAATCAACAGACAACTACATACCAAAACTCATATCATTTTTACCATGGAACGGTAAAACAAGCAAAAGTATTTTTTCCTCACAGATCCTTAATTCTGCCAAACCCCCGGATGAAGCAGAAGGTATCACAACTGTAGAAAAAAACAAAAACCTCACCCACATCTGGACACCCAGCGACAACTAAAGTGTATTAAGAATCAGTCCACGTGCCCTGGGTGACAAAGATTGTATATAAGCCTCCCAAGCTGCCAAGACAGCCTTTTTACATTTTAGGGATCCCCGAGCCACACTATGCTCCGAAAGCATTAGATCATGGAGCCGACTGTGCCAGGCCCAAAAGTAAGGCACGTTGGGTACTGACCAAACTCCCAAAATAATTTTCTTCCCAAGGAGACTGGCCCTACAGCACAAAAACCTCATAGTGATCCAAAAGAAATCCCACTGAAGAAAAAGGCAAAGTGCCCAAAACATTCACCAAGTGATCTACGAAAGACCTCCAAAAAGACTGTACCTTAGGACATGCCCAGAAAGCATGAAGCTTTCACACCAAGTGTCAACTTGATGGAGTTCACATCAAGTTGACACTTTTTGACAGAGGAGACAATCCACCTTCCTTATTTTAAACAAATGCTCTTTAGTAAGATAAGCCCAATGTGGTAAATGAAACTGACATTTCCTCTAGTCAGCATTTACAGTAAGGCCCAGAATTCTCCACACCAAAGCTAAAAGGTCCATTGATTGGCTGGAGCACTGGAAGTCCAAACACAAGTCAACCACAGGTCCCTGCTAGAGAAGTGTCAGAGTAGTCATTTATGTAAGGCTGAAACAGATGCAATCTTCACCCGTTCCTGCCAGAAAATTGCAAAGTTTGGCAGTGTGACCAGTTCACAATGCAGCCGAATCCAAAGAAAAAAAAAAAGAGAGTGGGACAATTGGTGATAAGCAAAGTGATCTCCCAAGCTAGTCAGGGAACCCATCCCCCAATTGGGCTAAAGGTTTCAATTTCCTCATCTACTCCAAGCACCTGTGATAGATAGCAGATGCTGCATGCACTCCTGCGATTGAACTTCACACTATCTATACCCGGTGTAAACAACTCGTTGCCCTGAATAGGCAAAAGGTCAGCTACTTCAGCGGAATCTTCCAACGACAGGCGAGTTTCCCGCCAAAGGTCCTGTAAAAGTCTAAAAAAAAAAAAAAAACACCAATACACACTGGTAAAGATAGCAGAGAAGAAAGGGCAAGCAGCAGATAATGCAGATGCCAGGGATGAAAATACTGCCTCTCTAGAGCTAGGTAAAACCAAATATACCAAAGTAGTTATTTCCTTCAAAATCTCTGGAAATGATTGAATGAAAATTTTTTTGAACCAGAGCTAAATATATTAGGAGATCTACAAGTGAAGGGATTGACACAATCACTCCATATAAATAATTAAGATTTTTTGTTTATAGAGATGTTCTCAGAGTTATACACTCACCCAAGTGAGGTGCCACTAATCTAAGCGGTGCCTCTAAGGGTGGATAAGATTCTCAATCATAGAACTTCAAGGTATTTTTTGAAAAAAAAATTTTTTGCACACCCTTCGGTCAATTAAATATTTCTGTAAGTGTGTCTAATACCTTAAATAACATGGAGTGAAAAAATGAGTAAATTCCTGCACTCCTCCAATAAAAACCTCAATGCACATCCAAACTGACGTGTGCTATTTTGTAATAAGAAAAAATTGCTAAATGTAAACTACTATCAGCATTTGATATTTTGATAAATATAGGCACTTAGCCTTGTGTAGATTCCTCGGTGGTTATAATCCTTGAAAATCCATACTTGTAATCTTACTGGGATTCATCATTCTCCACTGAAAGCTTTTCATGCTTGTAACTACACAAAGTCATAACGAGTTACATTTAGCATTTTTTTCTTATTACAAAATAGGGGCAAAAATTTTTTTCAAAAAAATACCTTTAGAGAAGTTCTATGATTGAGAATCTTATCCACCCTTAGAGGCGCCGCCTCACTTGGGTGAGTGTATAACTCTGAGAACATCTCTATAAACAAAAAATCTTATTTATATGGAGTGATTGTGTCAATCCCTTCACTTGTAGATCTCCTAATATATTTATCTCTGGTTCAAAAAATTTTTCTCTAGAGCTAGGGGCATACAGTCCTGCAAATCAAAAACACAACTGTTCAAATGGTGAAGCAAGCATGCCAAATTGTAGCGCCCAATATCTGGCAAGCCCATACCTTCCTCATGCCAGGATTCCACAAGAAACCGAAATGTTTTACGTTTAAATCCTCCCCCAGCAAAATTTAGATAACAGCTGACAAAAACAGCAGATTTTTTTTTTTAAAGCTTTAAAGGAAGCATTTGAAGCATGTATAACCCAATGTGGGAATTGTCATCTGTAATAGTTGAATCCGTACATGAAGACTTAACAGCAAATGTTTCCAGTTTTGTAAAGTCTGGGCAGTATGGTCCAATAATTGTTCCACAATTAAATGATATAGACTCGAAGTGCACATTGTCAAATGGATATCAGGATAGCGAAAGAAGAGTCCACCCACTGAAGCAGAAAGACTCTCCTCCAGCGATCTTGAATATGGCTCTGAGATGCTAACGCCAGTGATTTAGATTCAATTTTAACCCAGAGTAAACTCTGTACTCCACAAAGGTCTCTATTAGAACAAAAACTGATTGCTGAGGGTCTGCCAGGTGCACCGAGAGATCATCTGCAGAAGTGGATATCTTAAATGTAGATTTGCCAACAGCAATACCTTTCACCTCCGGGTGAGCCTTAATATCCCTAATCAGGGGACCCAGAGTGAGCACAAACAAGAGGGGACACAGAAGGTAGCCCTGCCAGCTTCCTTGACGTATAGGAAACTGAATAGAGAACACACCACTAATGAAAACAACTGTTTGGTGATTAGAGTATAGGAGCTGGATGGCCTCCTCAAAAAAAAAAAAAAACCACCTATGGTACCATATGTTCTTAAAACAGTGAATAAAATTTGAATGCCTTCTCGGCATCAAAACTAATGAGCAGAGAAGGAGTGCCCCAGCACTGAACAGATTTCAAAGAGGTCAAAATAGCCCTCAATTTTAGTAGCAGAGAATGCACACACAAAGCCAACCTGAGACTCATCAACTAAAGGGGGCAGGACCCGAGCCAGCCGGTTAGTCAATATCTTAACAAGTAATTAGTTTCCTAATTTAAAAGAGAGATAGGATGGTATGAAGATGGATAGAGGAAGTCTTTGCCTGGCTTTAACAAGACTATCCTCTAAGCCACCTGCAATGAGGCTGAAATGTTTTGGGTAGTAATTATCTCAGAATACAGAGACCAAATGAGATCCCATATGGTCCATAAGTATTTTATAAAACTCAGCCTGAAATCCATCAGGTCCTGGGGCCTTCCTGAGCTTACTATGTTGAATGGCAATTTCAACTTCAAGTAGTAGCTATAAAACCACAGAGAACACAATCCACTCTAAGCTTCAGTGTCCTCAGTATGTGGCAAACGAGTGGAAAGATTAAATGCCTGAGCAGACTCCACAATGTCAAAATACCTGGGTCATTCCCTGATGATGGCTGCAGAACCTAGCAGGATATTGCAGAACAAATCTGATCTTCGCTGCATATAAAGCAGAACACGGCAACCCCCGCGGAGTAGTCCTGGAAGCAGAGTAGCTTTTTATTCTGATGGCTAAGCATTTTACCCCCATGGAGCACCTGAAGGATCGCTACCTTGTCGGCGTAGTTCAAAATTTTTAAGATAACTTGGGGCTGTGCATTCTCCATCTTTTGTGCCCCCAGAAAACCCACCAGTTCATGCTCCAGGACTGTCTCAGGTATTCAAACCAAGTGAGACTGCTCCTCCTAAAGTGATTTTGCAAGTCTTTAAGCTTGGCCTGGCAGTCCTCAAGGGCTTTCTGAAGTTGAGCACGAGGGTCTTCCACTCCTTGGACCCTGTTCTCCATCTCCTAAACTGTGTTGGTATTGAGCCACATCGCAAGTGATGTCCTCCATGGACCTGTTTCAGTTTCTTCTCTACTGGGGCTAAATGCTTGTCCAATAAACCTTCCATTAGCATTGCCACCTCTGCCACTACTTCTGAAACCCACACGGCGCTCAAAGACATCCCTGCTGGGCTGTTAAGTGCTGCCATCGCATAAGTGGAGTGGAGGAATTGAATGGGCTTCCTCTCATTTACTGCACAGGAATCGCTAATGCAGCTTTGTAAAAGAAGCCCTTTGTCTTTATGTACATGCTAGCAGATTTGACCATATAACCTCTTTACTCATCCAAAACTACTGGCTTCTCATTGCCTACCGCCTCCAATACAAATTCTTAGTTCTTACTCACAAAGTTCTCTTACTCAGGTATTCCTTCATACATGTCCTTCTTAATTATCCCCTATACTCCAACCTGAGCTCTCCACTCCCTCAACTAATTGGTTTTGCATTCCATCCCAAAAAAAGACTCATTATGAGGCCACCAGGCTATTCGATTTGAACACTCCTACCCAAAACTTAAAGCTCTGCTAAAAGACAAAGACTCATTTACTTGAAAAAAAGGCCTTCTTGATTCAGTCGGGGTGGGGGGGTCATGACCTTCTGGGAATTCACTAGTTTGCAATCTACTGTACTCAACTTCTATGCTTGTTTGTTCGTTATTCTTCCTCTTTTCTCCTATCCTAAAATGAAATGATGTTCCTTTCTTTTTCCTACCTTTTATTTTAATGTACATCACCTTGTTATCCTCCCAAGGAATGGTAATTCACTAAACTTTAATAAACCATAAACATTTTTGTGCAGTCATTGGCAATAATCAGCAAAGATTTCCACCTTATGGTCTTTCAAAAGAATCTGCCCCATCAAGCAGGGCTTTGGCTGCAATTCTTTCCTTAGTAGTCCTCATCTGGACTATTGTAACTCACTCTACGCTGGCTGTAAAAAGCAAATTCTTAAACTCCAGACAGCCCAGAATACGGCAGCCAGACTAATATTCGGCACACCAAAATACGAAAGCACGAAACCCCTACGAGAAAAACTACACTGGCTCCCACTAAAAGAACACATCACGTTCAAACTTTGCACCCTTGTCCATAAAATTAGCCATGGTAACACCCCAGCCTACATGTCAGACCTAATAGAACTACCACCCAGGAACGCAAAAAAATCTTCTCGCACACCCCTTAATCTTCATCCTCCGAAGTGTAAGGGTCTGAAATATAAATCAATGCATGCATCTACCTTTTCCTATACGAGCACGCAGCTCTGGAACGCGCTGCCACGTAACCTGAAAACGGTCTATGAATTGACTAATTTCCGCAAACTATTGAAAACTTATCTCTTCGACAAGATATATCACAAAGATCAACATGTGTAACTGTATAATCTTTAAAACTTCCAGAACTGTCTTATGTCTTTTGCTTTATCACCATCATGTATTTCACCACCATGTAACAAAACCCTCTGTAAACCAAATGTATATTCACTTCTATTCCCAGTATCCATGATAAATTGTAAGCCACATTGAGCCTGCAAAGAGGTGGGATAATGTGGGATACAAATGCAATAAAATAATAAAAGGCCACAATATCACACAGGAGATTGTTCCTAGGCAGACCCAATGCCCTATGGGCCCTGATACAGTACTTTGTTTCTTACTTCCAATACAAACTATGACACCAGATCGCCCAACTGCCTGATCATCTTGTCACCCTTCTGCCTCCTCAACCCTGCAGCCTCTATCAATTAACGTTACTTCTCAGGTAAGGAAATCAGGCTCTCACCAAATACTATCAACTCCTTAAACCAAGCTCACATTTCACTTCTCCTTAGATTAAAAAGATCTTGTAACCCGCAGTTATCATTCAGATTCACAGTGGCTAATACTAAGAACAACTAGACAATAACTAGGAATTACATTGAAGACTGGGGTCTTCTGACTCATGAGGAGGAATCGCTGCTGTCTTGCCGCTTTCCACAAGCTTCCTATCACCATTTTGTCTTGCTTACAGACTAGTGCTAACATGGGAGTATTCACCGAGATCTAGTGATTTCTTTCAGGCAATCATAGTGGAGGGTGATGTAGGGCAGTTTCACTGTTAACCCACATTCTAGGACACGGCTGATAGTCTCTGCTTGATGGATTTATGCTTTTTGCTCCTGGCCACATTGACACTGCTGAATCAAACCACCATCCTGGACAGTGACATCAATTCTTCATAGTGGTATATAAAGCACGGTGAGTTGCACGTGTTAAATTTGGCACATACCCAATTTACACGTACACCTCGAGTAATGAGCCACTGATAACCAGTCATACCAATTATCAGCATTAATTGGCAATAAGAATTTATATGCGTTTTAGGCGCATTATAAAGAGGCACGTGTAAATTCTAACACGTGTAGCTGAAAAGGGGTGTAGCCATGGGAGGTGTGTCTGGGGCATTCCTCAAATTTACATGCATGGTTATACAATTCGGGGGAACGTGCCTACATTTAGATACAGCTATTCACACCAGGTTTTCAGTGGCGTGAATGGCCACACCTAAATGTAAGCGTGTTTGCTGGCCCTACGCGCTATTCTACAAATCACACAACTTTAGGCGCGGTTTATAGAACAGCAGTAAGTGCTATTTTTGGACATGCCTATTTTAGATTCAATTTACATAATCTGACCCAAAATGTGCAATCTTTCAATTGTCTTTTTTTTTTTAAGCCAAAAGGTACTTTTTTTTTTTTTTTTGCCTTTCTGGAATTTTCTATCGGGGTGCCCTAATGTCTCCGTTTTTATAGTGTCCTTCAAAGATACTTCACTTCGAACTATGTATTCCTGAGCAACTGTCATCCCCCCCCCCCCCCCCATGTTCTAGTTTAAAAGCTGTTGTACCCCCTTTTATACATTAGTGCCAGCAGCCTGGTTCAATTCTGGTTAATGTGGAACCCATCTTTTCATATTAGCACCTGATGTATCCCCTTTTTAAACATTAGTGCCAGCAACCTGGTTCCATTCTGGTTAATGTGGAGCCCATTTTTTCATATTAGAACCTCCTAAAAAAATATTGCCTAATTCCTAACAAATTTAAGTTCCTTTCCCCTGCGCTTCATCTCATTCATGCATCGTGACTCCAGAGCTCTGCCTGCCTCTTTGGGTTCTAACTATGCTCAGTACTGCTAATCAATTATAAAAATAATTTTCCCAATTATATTTGGAACTACATGCTTTTTACCTCAGTAATTACCATGGGCTAATAATCTCTAAACCCTACATTTATATACAGAACAGCAGAACCTCTTTACAATGAAGTAAATGCTACATGTTCTATGCTCTTGGCATGGTCACTTCAATTCTCTTACCGAAATATGTCTCCAGTGCATTATTTAGCTAGATAATTTCTTTCAACTATCCACTGTATACTTACCACCATTCCAATGCTGTTCTGCTGTCCACCTGGTGCCATTTCTACACATTCATCTATTACGAGATTCATGAAGGGATCAAACCCTCGCAGGATTCCTTGAACATGTCTGCCACCATTTAACTTCACTGAAAAGATTTCACAAGGGTAAAAAACATGAATCTTTAAATCTGTTCAGAAAATTAAATTGGATATAGTTCTTCCTTTCCTACCAAGAATTTACCACCACCTGTAACACTTAGATGACTAAAAATTAAATGCTTTACATCTTAAGGCATGCTTTTTTTAGGATAAACTGTTCATAACCGACACCCCACCACCACGGTGTCTTATATAAAAAACAGAAAAATGTGCATACATAGAAAATATATAGTTTTATTATTTAAGAAGTCTAAGCCGACTAGCTCTGGGATGTGGCACTTCATGGTGTTAGAAGGGGTAAGGGAAAAATTTACTTCTGCATCCCCTCAGCTTACTTTCTATGCCCCCTTCCCTGTGCTGCAGTATTACTGTGGGTGCTTTAGGTGGACCACATTATTCACCCTATCCTAAAACCAGCAGTGAATGTAGCTCAGTTTTGGAAAACGTTTAACACACCTTTAAAACTACATCTTCTTTCCAGAAAAGAACGAGTCTAATTAATGAGTAGAAAAAGGTATCATCCTAGCTCTGTAGCTGAGATTACAATTCTGTACAATAGGCCAGAAAAAACCAGGAATTAACGTCTCACCGCCTGTCCCCCATCCAAGGTTTTCACAAGTAACTCTTAGCTTCTTCGCAGGCTGCAACTGAATAGCACTGTTACCGAAAAATCACTATGTACATTTTGTTTTGTCAGTTTTGGCCTATGCAATTAATTCTGTTCATCAAGGCAAGATTCATTTGCTGTAGTTTACCCCTGTGCCAAAACCCACTAAGTCCATTAATTTAGCCTCGATGAACGAAATTACTCGCAAAGTTCAAAGCTGATAGAAAAAAAATGGTCTGCGAGAGTTTTGGAAAAGTTCTCTTCAATTCTGTGAAGCAGTTAAGGAACATTAATTTTGCAGTTCCTAGTACTCCCCTCCCCAGGTGCGGCATGTGATATACGGGGCAAGTACAATAATATACTTACATGATAACTTCTTGTCCATGAATCTGTAAAAGAAAACGAAACATACATTAGCTAAATAACAAAGAAAAAATACCATTCATCCAGCACCCACCTATAGGCCGCTGCCTCTTAGGCATCAAGGGGGGGGGGGGAAGGGGGCGATTAGAGGAAACCCAAGTCCCTAACAACTCCCTCTCCTGTCTGCCTTCTGTTCCCTGAACCTTACTTCTTCAGCTCAGGCGGATGCGCTTTACTCATATTCTTTTTTTCACCGCTCTGTTCCGACTCTTGTATCAGCAGCAGCACACGAGCTCAACCTAGCTAGCAGCACCCCGCGCTCCTCGAAGTCGAAACTTAAGAGACGCTGGTCTCAGCGTCTGACGTCACCGTGCGTGCCAGACCCGACCAATCTAGTATCTATCTGTGCAGGCTTCCTGTGCAATAGCTTATCGTTCAAGGAAGTTTAATAGAGACCAAGTAACGTTGAAACCAATTAGGTTAGTCTCAGTTTCCCCTTCCCAGAGCCCTGAGGGCAGCCGTCATCACTATACTGTCAAAAATAAAGCAAGCAAACCTATGAGCTGCTGTATCCACATTGTCGGTCTTTATTGTTGGTAGCACTAGCATTTGTATTTAGATATTCTCACTTATATTTTCAAACGTACCGGGTTGTGCAGCATACGGGTGTACACAATGGCAGTACTGTATAATAAAAGAATAACTTTTTATAGGTAGTAATTTGTTATAAATTGTAATCAATGTGTCATTTGGAGGGGCTAGTTATAGGGACACAATAACACGTGTTACATTCGTGCAGATTTTTTTTCTTCTCCTGGTAAAGGGGCACTAAAACACACATGTTCTGAAAATCAGGTGCTCAACATTCAGAGTTTCTATCTATTTATTTATTTATGATATTTATACCCCACATTAAACATGAATTAGGTTGAAACCTGGGTGCATTTTAAATCTTTTTTTTTTCCTGTGCCTAGATCAAAAGAAAAAGATGGAGTGTGGGAACTTGTGCCTTTTGTTTTGTGGACTGCAGAGGTATATTATAAAAATACACTTGATGTTTTTATTACTATTATTTAAAAGACTGATATTGAATAGTGAGGACAGAGTCAGTCTAAATGTGCTCACATTGTCCAGTTCAGCATACTATTGGATGCCAAGTTCATGCCAAGTTAATTATGTTCACTGGAAAATAAATCTGTTGGCCCAGGCTGCCTGCTATGTGAATATCCCATCATTGTTCATTATTGCAACCATGTATTACATACGGGCATTTGCTTTAAACTTTGATTGTTTTAATTTGTTTATCCAGACCTTACATACACATGGTTTGCTTTTTAAACCCAAAGGTGAATCCCAAGAGTGGTTGAATAATTAGGTATGAACTGTGTTGTTTCTGACTTTACTTGTTTTGGAGTGCTTTGGGTCCTCCTGAATTGTACATCTGCTGTCTGAAACAGCTTTAGACTTGTTACAGATGGACCAACAATAAAAAATGACAACGTGGATGCAGCAGCTCTTAGGTTTGCTTGCTTTGTTTTGAGTGTATGGCAATGACGCTGTGCAGGGGAGTGAAAACAGAGATGAACCAAAATGGCTTCCTTGCTTACAGTGGACTAGATAGGTTTACTTCCACTCCTATTAAACCTCCTTGTTATTATTGTTATTACAAATATGTGAATAGGCTAACATTTTGATTTTGTTTCCGGTGATCAACTAAATAAAAGATCCAATTTTTTTTATAATGCAAATTGTGACTGTGTTATGTTGCCACACATTGTACATGCATGTTTAGTTTCAAACTAAAATATTTAATACAAAGAAGAGATGGTACAAGGGTGATTGGGCATCCAAGACAAATTAGCTGTTTTTGTGAGCATGTGAGAAATATGTAAATATATTGCTTTTTCATTTAACACTAGTAAAAAAGGCCCATTTCTGAGAGCAATGAAATGGGCGCTAGCAAGGTATTTGTTTTCTGCAATGAATGTTTTGAAAGGGATTTTTAGGATAATTGTGTTGTGTTGTAATGAATAATTTACATTTTTGTATTATGTGCAGGGGGGGGGGGGTCAGTGTTTGTTGGTTTTGGGGGGGGGGTTGGCTGTGTTGTTGCTGGCTTGTATTAGTGTGGTGTTGTAGTCTGGTTTTTTTTTTGGTTTTAAATGTTTGTTTGGGGGGGATGTCCCGTGCTGGCAAAGTGGGATGAAGTGGTATGTGGCTTTGAGGGTGGTTATTGTTGCAGGGATGATATACAGTGAGAGAGAGAGAGAGAGAGAGAGAGAGAGAGAGATTGAGTGTGCATCTATCCTTGTGCATCTTCTGTGGTTTTGGGGAGGAGGGGGGGCGTGTGAAAGATCATGTGTGACACGGAGCTACATTGTGTGTGTCTTTGTCACAGAGACAGTTTGTGTGTGTGTGTGTAAGTGACTGAGAGTGGGGTGGATTCGGAGGTTGGGGGTGAGTGTCTGTGTTTTTGTGATATTGTGTGTGTGTCTCACAGTTGTATATTAAAGTGATGTTTGACTTTGAGTGTGCTTATTGTTGAAGGGGTGATATATAGAGAGAGTGAGTGAGTGTGCATGTTGCGCATCAGTGTATGTTTGTGTTTTTTTTTTTTTTAGTGAGGATTTGGGGTGGAGGGGGGCGGTGGTTGTGTGTGTGTGTGAGAGTGAAAGATCGTGTGTGTCACACAGTTAGTTTGTGTGTGTGAGAGAGTGTGTCTTTTGTGTGTGAGACAGTGTGTGTGTGTGAGAGAGGGTGGGGCGGTCAGGGTATTTGCGGGGGAATGTGTGTGTTTCTGTGGTATTGTGTGTGTGTGTTTGTGTCTGTCAATGACGGGGGGGGGGGGGTCCATGGGTTGGTGAAATGTGAGGGTGGTTGGAGGGGGGTCAGCGTTTGTTGAGGGGTGGAGTGGGTTGTGTCTGTGTTGTTGCTGGCTCTTCTTTTTTTTGTGTGTGTGTTGTGCTGGCAAAATTGGAGGAAGTGTTTTGAACTGAGGTGGGTGGGTCTGCATGTGTTTTTTGTTGGGGGGAAGGGGGAGATTCATCTTCATCGTCGGTGTATGTTACGGCGGCCGGCAGCAGCAGTAGTTCAAAGCGTGTAGACTTGGCCCTTTTCTCTCTCATGTTACTGTTTTTGCACGGGCGGGACCTGAGCTGTGTGAGAGAGAGAAGTGCCGAGCCTGGACGCTTTGGACTGCTGCTGCCATTCGCCGTAACACCGACGATGGAGGGATGGTGCCTGCAAGTGTAAGGGAGGTAGGGTGTTATGGAGGGCCGACGACCCTTGAGCGCGGGGGGAGAGGGTGGGGTCCTCTACATCCGGAGGCATGTCGTGACGGGAGGGCGGAGAGTATGGAGGAATTGAACGCCGATTCGGGAGGGAGTCTGTCGGGGAGGAGGGGGAGGTCTGAAGTCGGAGAGCAGAGGGCGGGGGGTCCAAAGTCGGATGAGGGGGGCTGTTGCCGGGGGACGTGGTCCAGCGGCATCTCGGGAGGGGCGAGTGACAGAGCACCGGGGGGGGGGGGGCTGTTTTCGAGTGTGTCAGTGAGGTTGGTTTCTGGGCTTTACCGGCACAGTTCTTCATGGCGGTTGTGTGTCGTTGACGTTCGGGCATGCTGTTTGGGTCGTGTTGCTTTCTTGTGGTTGGTCAGTGTCGCTGGTGACATACCAGGAAGTACTGACGTCAATTCATCAGATGGAGAGCACTAATGGCTCAAGGTTTAAGTGCCACGGAGTCAGCTTCAGAACGTTGGAGGTGTTTTTTATTATATAGGATAATTGCAAAAATAACATGCCCTGGTAGAGAGGAACTCTTTAGGGATGGACTATACTTCTGTAGGCCCTTCCTAACAGAAACCACCATATTATAGTTTTTTTAAATCATTAACAAAAGAAACCCTGTTAGTTTAAAGTAATGTGTGCAAAGTGGTAAAAGTGCTGAGACAGAGAGAGAAGAAAGGAGGGGTAAGAAGCCCAAAGAGCTGAACCAACAATGTATCTAAGCATGAGACCATGAAGCTGTAAGACTATGGAAGGTGGAATGTGACATGTGCTGAACTATGTAAAGTTCTCACATAAAGGTTTAAAGATACAAAAAAAATGCATACCAAGCAGAACTAACAATGGATAGGGACTCAGCTACTAGGGTGATGGAAAATTTTTAGAGGACTGTCATATGATAATTAACAATGATGTATTAGGGGTAGGTAAATGTGATCAATATCCAGTGAGAAACTTAGGGGCAGATACTTAATGTAACTAAAAAGAAAGGGTATAAAACTTGTAAACATTAAGGAGGGGTGTCAAGTCGCTTCACTGGCTCCCTATCTGCTTCCGCATACAGTTCAAACTTCTCCTATTGACCTACAAGTGCATCTACTCCGCAGCTCCTCAGTACCTCTCCGCTCTCATCTCTCCCTACACTCCTCCCCATGAACTCCGTTCGCTGGGTAAATATCTCCTGTCGTCCCCCTTCTCCCCCACTGCTAACTCCAGGCTCCGTTCCTTCTATCTCGCTGCTCCCTATGCCTGGAATAGACTCCCTGAGCCGGTACGTCAGGCTCAGTCTCTGGCTGTCTTCAAATCTAGGCTTAAAGCCTACCTCTTTGCTACTGCTTTCGACTCCTAACCATGACTCTCTTACTCAGTACCCTCACTTATCACCCCCACCACTGCAATTTCCCCACCCCTAGCTGTCTGTTCGTCTGTCCAATTTAGATTGTAAGCTCTGTTGAGCAGGGACTGTCTCTTCGTGCTCATTTGTACAGCGCTGCGTAAATCTAGTAGCGCTATAGAAATGTTTAGTAGTAGTAGTAGGTATGCCTCTTGCTTCTAGAGACAACATTCTTTGCAAAGGTGTATTTTGATATAATACATTCATTAAGATCTGTTTCATCAAATCTGTTTTTATAAGTTATTTTTTTGTATAAGTTCTAAGGTTATCTGGGGGCTGTTTTGATTTCAATAGTCCCTGGTTTTGTAGCAGGAAATCGAGGTTCCTGACTGACACCTGATCCCGAGGCACTGGAATTGGTGAATTGAGATAAAGATTTGCAGGCACATTGATCAATCGGCCAAGCAAAATCTGTGCACAGAACCAAGGTAAGAAAATTGACTATTAAAGTATTACTTTGGTGGCCGGAATGTGACTGGGATTGTGAGAGCAGAAATGTGTGAAGTGAGACGTGCTAGAGACACGAAGCGAGTGTGGAGTCCTGATCTGCGGTTCCGTATTTCCGCGAGGGAAACGGCCGGAGAAGGACAAAGCGAAAGTTGGGAGCTGAAAGACTTCTGGGTACTCACAATAGGAAATAGGCTAGCCAGGAATAAAAGAAAAGGGGAGGTGGGATCCTTGCCCTCAGATATCCCTCCATATAGTCCGTTGGGGGGGGGATGCTAAGATACTGGAAAGAAGACCCTTGTACAAGAGATAAGGACAGGAAGAAAATGATTCACTATTGCTGTTTTGAATGGCCAAAGCAGAGTATTTTGCCTCCAGGTGTCTTCTGGCCCAAATTTGGAGCAGAGGAAAGCTGGATATGTCAGGCTCTTAATCTATATGTTAACAGTAAAGAACCACTCTCTAAAGAAGAGTCAAAATATGCCTCATGTTGGGAGGGGAAGGTAAAAGTATTAATGCCACTTATTGTAAAAAGGGAAGAGAAGAAGGAAGAGGAGTTAAATGTATCTTCCTGTAAGTGGGACCCCTTAGAAATCTTACCCCCACCCAGTGGTGTGCTGGAGCAGGCTCTCACAGGCTCTCGAGAGCCGTTTGTTAAGTTTTTAAGAATTTTGGGAGCCGGTTCTCCATGGCTACTTTAACAAATGGATCCCAAAATGTGGGCTTGGGCCCCTCCTGAATTCTCTTTTACTTTGCTGACGAGAGAGAGCCCCCTGTTAACAATTTACCAGCACACCCCTGCCCCCACCCTATGTCCCTGACACTCTAGAGCAGCACATTGTACCCAGGGCTCCAGAGCAGGTGGGAAAGCTTGCTGCAGAACATTTAGCAGAAATAGGGCAGCCTGAGGCGAGTAAAGCTCCACGTAAACCCCGGATGAATGAAGTGGAGCAGCTAAAAAAGGACATAGACAGTTTTCCTCTTCCCCTGAAATTAAGTGTTAAGAAGGAAACGGAGGAAATGCTCCCCTTGAGGGAGGTGCCTTTGGGAAATACTGTGGGGTATGTAAGTAACCCTCTCACTAGTGGGGAAGTGAGGAA